>NW_022991725.1:0-128103 GCF_902827175.1 Gymnodraco acuticeps | reverse complement strand
GGGGTAAAATGTATCCATGTTGTCCCCTGGTTCTTCATCCTTGTACACTGGATGCATGTTGGTGTCCCTGGAAGAATGCAATGTGTAGTTCCAATGCAAATTGGCTTAAGTCCCAGTCAGGGTCTGGACATGTTGCCATGACTGTTACCCTGCTAAAGAGACACTATTTCGGGGTAAAATGTATCCATGTTGACCCCTGGTTCTTGTTCCTTGTACCCTGGATGTATGCTGGTGTCCCTGGAAGAATGCAATGTGTAGTTCCAATGCAAATTGGCTTAAGTCCAGTCAGGGTCTGGACATGTTGCCATGACTGTTACCCTGCTAAAGAGACACTATTTCGGGGTAAAATATATCCATGTTGACCCCTGGTTCTTGTTCCTTGTACACTGGATGCATGTAGATGGGCCTGGAAGAATGCAATGTGTAGTTCCAATGCAAATCGGCTTAAGTCCAGCCAGAGTCTGGACATCTTCCCAAGACTGGTACCCGCCTTAAGAGACACTATTTCGGGGTAAAATGTATCCATGTTGACCCCTGGTTCTTGTTCCTTGTACACTGGATGCATGTAGATGGGCCTGGAAGAATGCAATGTGTAGTTCCAATGCAAATTGGCTTAAGTCCAGTCAGGGTCTGGACATGTTGCCATGACTGTTACCCTGCTAAAGAGACACTATTTCGGGGTAAAATATATCCATGTTGACCCCTGGTTCTTGTTCCTTGTACACTGGATGCATGTAGATGGGCCTGGAAGAATGCAATGTGTAGTTCCAATGCAAATCGGCTTAAGTCCAGTCAGAGTCTGGACATCTTCCCATGACTGGTACCCGCCTCAAGAGACACTATTTCGGGGTAAAATGTATCCATGTTGTCCCCTGGTTCTTCATCCTTGTACACTGGATGCATGTTGGTGTCCCTGGAAGAATGCAATGTGTAGTTCCAATGCAAATTGGCTTAAGTCCAGTCAGGGTCTGGACATGTTGCCATGACTGTTACCCTGCTAAAGAGACACTATTTCGGGGTAAAATGTATCCATGTTGACCCCTGGTTCTTCATCCTTGTACACTGGATGTATGCTGGTGTCCCTGGAAGAATGAAATGTGTAGTTCCAATGCAAATTGGCTTAAGTCCAGTCAGGGTCTGGACATGTTGCCATGACTGTTACCCTGCTAAAGAGACACTATTTCGGGGTAAAATGTATCCATGTTGACCCCTGGTTCTTGTTCCTTGTACACTGGATGCATGTAGATGGGCCTGGAAGAATGCAATGTGTAGTTCCAATGCAAATCGGCTTAAGTCCAGTCAGGGTCTGGACATCTTCCCATGACTGGTACCCGCCTTAAGAGACACTATTTCGGGGTAAATGTATCCATGTTGACCCCTGGTTCTTCATCCTTGTACACTGGATGCATGTAGATGGGCCTGGAAGAATGCAATGTGTAGTTCCAATGCAAATCGGCTTAAGTCCAGTCAGGGTCTGGACATGTTGCCATGACTGTTACCCTGCTAAAGAGACACTATTTCGGGGTAAAATGTATCCATGTTGACCCCTGGTTCTTGTTCCTTGTACCCTGGATGTATGCTGGTGTCCCTGGAAGAATGCAATGTGTAGTTCCAATGCAAATTGGCTTAAGTCCAGTCAGGGTCTGGACATGTTGCCATGACTGTTACCCTGCTAAAGAGACACTATTTCGGGGTAAAATGTATCCATGTTGACCCCTGGTTCTTGTTCCTTGTACACTGGATGCATGTAGATGGGCCTGGAAGAATGCAATGTGTAGTTCCAATGCAAATCGGCTTAAGTCCAGTCAGGGTCTGGACATCTTCCCATGACTGGTACCCGCCTTAAGAGACACTATTTCGGGGTAAAATGTATCCATGTTGACCCCTGGTTCTTCATCCTTGTACACTGGATGCATGTAGATGGGCCTGGAAGAATGCAATGTGTAGTTCCAATGCAAATCGACTTATGTCCAGTCAGGGTCTGGACATGTTGCCATGACTGTTACCCTGCTAAAGAGACACTATTTCGGGGTAAAATGTATCAATTTTGACCCCTGATTCTTTTTCCTTGTACCCTGGATGTATGCTGGTGTCCCTGGAAGAATGCAATGTGTAGTTCCAATGCAAATTGGCTTAAGTCCAGTCAGGGTCTGGACATGTTGCCATGAATGTTACCCTGCTAAAGAGACACTATTTCGGGGTAAAATGTATCCATGTTGACCCCTGGTTCTTGTTCCTTGTACCCTGGATGTATGCTGGTGTCCCTGGAAGAATGCAATGTGTAGTTCCAATGCAAATTGGCTTAAGTCCAGTCAGGGTCTGGACATGTTGCCATGACTGTTACCCTGCTAAAGAGACACTATTTCGGGGTAAAATGTATCCATGTTGACCCCTGGTTCTTGTTCCTTGTACACTGGATGCATGTAGATGGGCCTGGAAGAATGCAATGTGTAGTTCCAATGCAAATCGGCTTAAGTCCAGTCAGGGTCTGGACATCTTCCCATGACTGGTACCCGCCTTAAGAGACACTATTTCGGGGTAAAATGTATCCATGTTGACCCCTGGTTCTTCATCCTTGTACACTGGATGCATGTAGATGGGCCTGGAAGAATGCAATGTGTAGTTCCAATGCAAATCGGCTTAAGTCCAGTCAGGGTCTGGACATCTTCCCATGACTGGTACCCTGCCTAAGAGACACTATTTCGGGGTAAAATGTATCCATTTTGACCCCTGGTTCTTGTTCCTTGTACACTGGATGCATGTAGATGGGCCTGGAATAATGCAATGTGTAGTTCCAATGCAAATCGGCTTAAGTCTAGTCAGGGTCTGGACATGTTGCCATGACTGTTACCCTGCTAAGAGACACTATTTCGGGGTAAAATGTATCCATGTTGACCCCTGGTTCTTGTTCCTTGTACCCTGGATGTATGCTAGTGTCCCTGGAAGAATGCAATGTGTAGTTCCAATGCAAATTGGCTTAAGTCCAGTCAGGGTCTGGACATGTTGCCATGACTGTTACCCTGCTAAAGAGACACTATTTCGGTGTAAAATGTATCCATGTTGACCCCTGGTTCTTGTTCCTTGTACACTGGATGCATGTAGATGGGCCTGGAAGAATGCAATGTGTAGTTCCAATGCAAATCGGCTTAAGTCCAGTCAGGGTCTGGACATCTTCCCATGACTGGTACCCGCCTTAAGAGACACTATTTCGGGGTAAAATGTATCCATGTTGACCCCTGGTTCTTCATCCTTGTACACTGGATGCATGTAGATGGGCCTGGAAGAATGCAATGTGTAGTTCCAATGCAAATCGGCTTAAGTCCAGTCAGGGTCTGGACATCTTCCCATGACTGGTACCCGCCTTAAGAGACACTATTTCGGGGTAAAATGTATCCATGTTGACCCCTGGTTCTTGTTCCTTGTACACTGGATGCATGTAGATGGGCCTGGAAGAATGCAATGTGTAGTTCCAATGCAAATCGGCTTAAGTCCAGTCAGGGTCTGGACATGTTGCCATGACTGTTACCCTGCTAAAGAGACACTATTTCGGGGTAAAATGTATCCATGTTGACCCCTGGTTCTTGTTCCTTGTACCCTGGATGTATGCTGGTGTCCCTGGAAGAATGCAATGTGTAGTTCCAATGCAAATTGGCTTAAGTCCAGTCAGGGTCTGGACATGTTGCCATGACTGTTACCCTGCTAAAGAGACACTATTTCGGTGTAAAATGTATCCATGTTGACCCCTGGTTCTTGTTCCTTGTACACTGGATGCATGTAGATGGGCCTGGAAGAATGCAATGTGTAGTTCCAATGCAAATCGGCTTAAGTCCAGTCAGGGTCTGGACATCTTCCCATGACTGGTACCCGCCTTAAGAGACACTATTTCGGGGTAAAATGTATCCATGTTGACCCCTGGTTCTTCATCCTTGTACACTGGATGCATGTAGATGGGCCTGGAAGAATGCAATGTGTAGTTCCAATGCAAATCGGCTTAAGTCCAGTCAGGGTCTGGACATGTTGCCATGACTGTTACCCTGCTAAAGAGACACTATTTCGGGGTAAAATGTATCCATGTTGACCCCTGGTTCTTGTTCCTTGTACCCTGGATGTATGCTGGTGTCCCTGGAAGAATGCAATGTGTAGTTCCAATGCAAATTGGCTTAAGTCCAGTCAGGGTCTGGACATGTTGCCATGACTGTTACCATGCTAAAGAGACACTATTTCGGGGTAAAATGTATCCATGTTGACCCCTGGTTCTTGTTCCTTGTACACTGGATGCATGTAGATGGGCCTGGATGAATGTAATGTGTAGTTCCAATGCAAATCGGCTTAAGTCCAGTCAGGGTCTGGACATCTTCCCATGACTGGTACCCGCCTTAAGAGACACTATTTCGGGGTAAAATGTATCCATGTTGACCCCTGGTTCTTGTTCCTTGTACACTGGATGCATGTAGATGGGCCTGGAAGAATGCAATGTGTAGTTCCAATGCAAATCGGCTTAAGTCCAGTCAGGGTCTGGACATCTTCCCATGACTGGTACCCGCCTTAAGAGACACTATTTCGGGGTAAAATGTATCCATGTTGACCCCTGGTTCTTGTTCCTTGTACACTGGATGCATGTAGATGGGCCTGGAAGAATGCAATGTGTAGTTCCAATGCAAATCGGCTTAAGTCCAGTCAGGGTCTGGACATGTTGCCATGACTGTTACCCTGCTAAAGAGACACTATTTTGGGGTAAAATGTATCCATGTTGACCCCTGGTTCTTGTTCCTTGTACCCTGGATGTATGCTGGTGTCCCTGGAAGAATGCAATGTGTAGTTCCAATGCAAATTGGCTTAAGTCAAGTCAGGGTCTGGACATGTTGACATGACTGTTACCCTGCTAAAGAGACACTATTTCGGGGTAAAATGTATCCATGTTGACCCCTGGTTCTTGTTCCTTGTACACTGGATGCATGTCGATGGGCCTGGAATAATGCAATGTGTAGTTCCAATGCAAATCGGCTTAAGTCCAGTCAGGGTCTGGACATCTTCCCATGACTGGTACCCGCCTTAAGAGACACTATTTCGGGGTAAAATGTATCCATGTTGACCCCTGGTTCTTGTTCCTTGTACACTGGATGCATGTAGATGGGCCTGGAAGAATGCAATGTGTAGTTCCAATGCAAATCGGCTTAAGTCCAGTCAGGGTCTGGACATCTTCCCATGACTGGTACCCGCCTTAAGAGACACTATTTCGGGGTAAAATGTATCCATGTTGACCCCTGGTTCTTGTTCCTTGTACCCTGGATGCATGTAGATGGGCCTGGAAGAATGCAATGTGTAGTTCCAATGCAAATCGGCTTAAGTCCAGTCAGGGTCTGGACATCTTCCCATGACTGGTACCCGCCTTAAGAGACACTATTTCGGGGTAAAATGTATCCATGTTGACCCCTGGTTCTTCATCCTTGTACACTGGATGCATGTTGGTGTCCCTGGAAGAATGCAATGTGTAGTTCCAATGCAAATTGGCTTAAGTACAGTCAGGGTCTGGACATGTTGCCATGACTGTTACCCTTCTAAAGAGACACTATTTCGGGGTAAAATGTATCCATGTTGACCCCTGGTTCTTCATCCTTGTACACTGGATGCATGTTGGTGTCCCTGGAAGAATGCAATTTGTAGTTCCAATGCAAATCGGCTTAAGTTCAGTCAGGGTCTGGACATCTTCCCATGACTGGTACCCGCCTTAAGAGACACTATTTCGGGGTAAAATGTATCCATGTTGACCCCTGGTTCTTCATCCTTGTACACTGGATGCATGTTGGTGTCCCTGGAAGAATGCAATGTGTAGTTCCAATGCAAATTGGCTTAAGTCCAGTTAGGGTCTGGACATGTTGCCATGACTGTTACCCTGCTAAAGAGACACTATTTCGGGGTAAAATGTATCCATGTTGACCCCTGGTTCTTCATCCTTGTACACTGGATGCATGTTGGTGTCCCTGGAAGAATGCAATGTGTAGTTCCAATGCAAATCGGCTTAAGTCCAGTCAGGGTCTGGACATGTTTCCATGACTGTTACCCTGCTAAAGAGACACTATTTCGGGGTAAAATGTATCCATGTTGACCCCTGGTTCTTCTCTCCTGGTGTCCATTTCATGTACATTTCCTCGTGTCCATTTCATGTACATTTCCTCGTGTCCATTTCATGTACATTTCCTCGTGTCCATTTCATGTACATTTCCTCGTGTCCATTTCATGTACATTTCATGGGGGAGTGACATGTGGATGAAATTGACCCAAATCCCGGAGGTTCCGGGCCGAATTTGGGAGCTCATATGCGGCCTGCCGTGCACCCCCACCCGTGGAAAGCAAAAAAAAGTAAATAAAACGGTCAATTATATCTTAAATTCATCAAAAACTACGTTTTTAAAAATTCTCGAAAAACGGCTAAGTGCCAACGGGTGAGGGGACCAACCCTTCGGTGCTTCGGGCGGAAGCCCCGGAGACATTTCCACTGACCCGTTGCACTTTTCAACGTAGAGGGGAATTGAGACCTCCCCTCCTCCGTTAACAATTTTCATTCGTCTTTTCCAAGCTACCTTCTGCACGAAATCGGAAACCCGGTTTTTGAGAGCACTTAGAAAAAAACGGCCTATTTCTCATGATGGGGAAATCATGGAGGAATGCGTCCGATGAGTGAGCACTTTGGATCGGACACAATTGTTGCCCGGAGGACCCCCAATCACGGTTCTTACAAAACTTTAAGTTTTTGAACTGGCCTCTGGAGGAATGCAAGGGGAGTTTCGACGGAATAACGAGACACTATTTTCGGACACATTGTTGCCTGGAGGACCCCCAATCACGGTTCTTACAAAACTTTAAGTTTTTGAACTGGCCTCTGGAGGAATGCAAGGGGAGTTTCGACGGAATAACGAGACACTATTTTCGGACACATTGTTGCCTGGAGGACCCCCAATCACGGTTCTTACAAAACTTTAAGTTTTTGAACTGGCCTCTGGAGGAATGCAAGGGGAGTTTCGACGGAATAACGAGACACTATTTTCGGACACATTGTTGCCCGGAGGACCCCCAATCACGGTTCTTACAAAACTTTAAGTTTTTGAACTGGCCTCTGGAGGAATGCAAGGGGAGTTTCGACGGAATAACGAGACACTATTTTCGGACACATTTTCACCATATTAACCCCTTTCTCTGGTTCTTCCAAAAGTTAACTTTAACTTATTTTGCCTCTGGAGGAATGCAAGGGGAGTTGCCAGGGGACTCTACCTGCATTATGAGGCACTATTCCCGGACACATTTTCACCATTTTCACCCCTTTTCTGCGGTTCATCCAAAAGTTAACTTTACCTTTTTCTGACTCTGGAGGAATGCAAGGGGAGTTGCCAGGGGACTCTACCTGCATTATGAGGCACTATTTTGGGATACATTTTATCCATTCTGTACATTTGGCTTACCGCGACTGGTAGTTAATGTCGCTACGGGGGACGCGTATATCCCTAAGGTATGTTAGGGAAACTTCCATCCTATATCTGCTCCCTGATCTCAGGGAGAATTGTAAGTGGCTCCTGCCTGAGATCGCATGCTGTGGTTTTATTAAATGTGCCAACTGCTAGGACTGTCTTAGGGAAGACAGCTTTTAGATGTGCAGCACCACTGTCTTGGAATAGTCTGCAACTGAAATGGAAACTGAGCAATCTGGTGCCACTAAATGTTTTTAAAGCTCGGTTGGGTGCTACTCAATCGGAAGCTGTTGGTACCTGTACATGTGGATAGTTATGTAAATTGTAGTCCCTGTGATAATGATGTAAGATGTCCTTTTGTTGTTCTGTTAATGTTTTTATGTTTCATGTGGAACCTACTTGAGCAGGTCTCCCTTGTAAAAGAGTTCAATGATCTCAATGGGATTTATCTGGATAAATAAAGGTTTGAAAAAAAAAACCTTCAAAAAAAGGTTCTCTCCTCGCGTCCGGGAGGAAGCACCACAGGGGCAGAGGAGGGCGGGGCCGGGCCATGGAACGGGCCGTCGGAAGGAGGCCGCAGGAGCGGGCAGGGGGGCCCCAACGTGGGCGAGGGCATCCCCACCGGGGGGGTGGGGGACGGGCCATGGAACGGGCCGTCGTAAGGGGGCCGTCGTAAGGGGGCCGCAGGGGGCCGCAGGGGGCCGCAGGGGGCCGTTGTGGCGGATGCCAGCCGTAGAAAGCTGGGTCGCTGTGCCGCGACGGGCATGAATATCCCTATTATTATTTTCACTTAACTTTCTTCCATGGTTTGCTATCACCATCTACTGTACAGAAGGTAAGAGTACATCCTCTGATCTGAATTCTCCTGCAGATTACACTGGATTCTGACGACTGGTTCATGACTTTAGCCCAAGCATGATAAACATATCTTAATTGATCCTGTAGGATGTTTAACTCTTAATGCTCTGAGTCAGGCAGGTGAGGGAGCGTCTGGCAGGCGGACAGCTACATCCTGTAAGGCCGGTTTCCACGTGACTGACGTGTTTTCACGCTCTGGATTCCTGAGGGTGTGAAGGCGTCCTCAGATCAGATGCAGGTAGACCTCATGGCGCACCAACGGCTGGAACTGTGACAACAACAACTTTAGGGCAGCACTGTCAAACTCTGTTCACAGTTTCTGATCCACTAACACAGGGGTGGGGAACCGTTTTCCTCTCAAGGGCCATTTCAATTTTTACAACATCCTCCGAGAGTCGTACAAATTATTGACCTCTGCTTAAAAATACTAAAATCACAGCCCATTCATTTTGCCTTTCTTTCATGCTGTGCAAAGAAAACGCAACCTCTGAATCCAGATATCTAACCATGACTTGCGCATGCATACACGTGCACGGTTGTGGCATGCATGCACGTGCACGGTGTGGCATGACCACCAAAACAGAAGGATATGGACACAAGATGTGTGCAAATGTATTTAGTTTCATATCCATGTGGACATGATTTAAGTGGGGGGGGGGACCTAACCTCCTCTAGGGGGGTCCGGGGGGCATGCTGCTTGTTGAAGTTAAAAGCATCACTCCCCTTTCAAACTGTATTCTTGTTTATTAATAACTTTTTTTTACTGTCATATAGTATTTTATACCTGTTTACTTTATTCTCTTGTTTTTTTATAACTATAATGATCATATAAAAACTGGTTGGATAAAAAGCTTCTTATATTCGTTAGCATAGCTAGCTAACCAGATGCTAATAACAACAAAGATATTGACTGTATGATCAGTATGACAGATGAACAGATCACTGGGCTTTCAGCTAAAGACACAGCCACGCAGGAACTGCGGCATGTGTACGGCTCCTTATGGGTACTGCAGTTTCTGAAGTGGCTGAGCCGCGTTCTGGTGCTCTCCGTCAGCACCTGTCATCAGACGAGACATACACCACGTGATGACACGTTAGGCTCGGGTTGTGTTCAAGGACCTTGACCTTGGCCAGGAAAAACAGGCACTCGCTTGTTATTATTTTATTTTGCGATCTAGATTTCTTAAATGTTTCGCATGTGTTTATAAATTACCTCAAGGGCCGTATCAAATGGTCTCGCGGGTTGTATACGGCCCGGGGGCCGGAGGTTCCCCACCCCTACACTAACAAGTCCTTTTACACTGCAGAGCCCATTCCGTGGTCCTGTTAGTGTGTACTTCCTGTCTGTAGTCCATACCTTGTTCCTGTTAGTGTTTACTTCCTGTCTGTAGTCCATACCGTGTTCCTGTTAGTGTTTACTTCCTGTCTGTAGTCCATACCGTGTTCCTGTTAGTGTTTACTTCCTGTCTGTAGTCCATACCGTGTTCCTGTTAGTGTTTACTTCCTGTCTGTAGTCCATACCAAGTTCCTGTTAGTGTTTACTTCCTGTCTGTAGTCCATACCGTGTTCCCGTGTTCCTGTTAGTGTTTACTTCCTGTCTGTAGTCCATACCGTGTTCCTGTTAGTGTTTACTTCCTGTCTGTAGTCCATACCGTGTTCCCGTGTTCCTGTTAGTGTTTACTTCCTGTCTGTAGTCCATACCGTGTTCCTGTTAGTGTTTACTTCCTGTCTGTAGTCCATACCGTGTTCCTGTTAGTGTTTACTTCCTCTCTGTCTATACCAGGGGCGGACTGGCCATCAGGACGTTCGGGACTTATCCCGATGGGCCTGTACTGAAGTGGGCCGATCGCACGATGTGGGCCGGTCGGATAAGTCACTGGCGTATAAAAGTCATATAAAAGTAGTGTAACTCATTACATTTCAGAGACAGTAATATTCTAATGTAACTTATTACTTAAAAGAGACAGTAATAAGTTATATATTGGAGTGCCGAGAGATGAGAGTCGGAGGCGGTGCATCGAAGGTGCAAAGTTTACTTTATTGAGCGGCAGAAAAGCACATGTTGCTGGCTTGAAGACCGGGAAGAGAAGGGAAGAAGAGAAAGGAGGGCACACAGTAGGTATACAGTAGGGACAGTCAACATACGTGTCCGTGCGGAAACAATACCCCCAACCCGTAGTTCCATGAGTGAATTATGTAACATGAGTAAACTAGTGATCACTATAATATACTGTATTACATTTAACAGGACACATGTTTCTTGATGCTGACTCTAAACATCAGTCTAATATGGTGTAGGGTTTCTCTCTGAGTGAAAGCAGAATGAGTTTAGAAAGATCTCCATGTACTGTTGTCAGTGTTTCAGGTATAATTAATTCTGATTGTTCTCTGAGTTCTCGTCATCAGAGAGAAATGCAGGGTGTGTCAGAACCTGCTCTAACAAGTCGTGACTGTTTTTCTGTCTAATTCTTAATACTCTGAATCAGGCAGGTGAGGGAGAGTCTGGCAGGCGGACAGCTAGATCCTGTAAGGCCGGTTTCCAGGAGGGCACACAGTAGGTATACAGTAGGTACAGTCAACATACGTGTCCGTGCGGAAACAATACCCCCAACCCGTAGTTCCATGAGTGAATTATGTAACATGAGTGATCACTACACAAGCCCCCCCAGAATTCAACCATGGACAGAATCCTCGCATCCGGAGGAAACACCACAAGGGCACAGGAGGGCGGGGCCGTAGGCGAGGGCCGGGCCATGGAACGAGCCGTCGGAAGGAGGCCGCAGGAGCGGGCAGGGGGGCCCCAACGAGTGTGAGGGCATCCCCACCGGGGGGTTGGGGGACAGGCCATGGAAAGGGCCGTTGTGGCGGAAGACAACATCCGCCAGTCGTAGAAAGCTGGGTCGCTGTGCCGCGACGGGCGTGAATATCCCGGTGGTCCCCAGCAGGGAGGAGCGCAGCCCGGCCGCAGGCGAGCGCGAACCG
Organism: Gymnodraco acuticeps; assembly: GCF_902827175.1. Taxonomy (NCBI): domain Eukaryota; kingdom Metazoa; phylum Chordata; class Actinopteri; order Perciformes; family Bathydraconidae; genus Gymnodraco; species Gymnodraco acuticeps. The sequence goes on along the minus strand of NW_022991725.1, from coordinate 116,800 downwards.
GCGGCGGGCACAAAATCCTCGGAAGGAAGGAGCGGCATCCCCGGGAGGAAAGAGCCGTGGACAGGGGAGAGGCGAGACGGGGTCCAGATGTGCGCCACCCAGACGCAGATGACAGCGTGGGCGACGTCCGAAGCCGCCGTCGAGGTGAACCATGAGCCGTGGTTAGAGGAGAGGCCAGGCAGGGTCCGGGAGTGAGCCACCCACGGGCCGATGAAGGCGTGGGCGACGTCCGAAACTGCTGCAGAGGCGAAGGAAGAGGCCAGACAGGGTCCCGAAGCGTGCCATCCATGGGCCGATGAAAGCATGGGCGACGTCCGAAACTGTCGAGGCGAGACGGGGTCCAGAAGTGCGCCACGCAGGCGCCGATGAAAACGTGGGCGACGTCCGAAACGAGAGTGTCCACACGAGGCACCGTAAAAATCTCAAAAGGGTCGTCCTGTCCAAGATCAAAAACAGGTGGGCAAAATTGTGAGAGGATCCACACGAGGTCAACCAGGCTTGGTCGAACCTCCTCTCCGGCACCACCAAAAATAGTTAACAGTCAGATGTTAACATATGGAAGCAGTCAGTCGTTAGCTGCTAGCCTTTAGCTGTCGTCGATAGCTGTTAGTAGCTGCTAGCCGTTAGCTGTCTTCGTTAGCTGGTAGCTGTTAGCTGTCGTTGTTAGCTGTTAGCCATCTGTAGCTGCTAGCCGTTAGCTGTCGTGGTTAGCTGTTAGCTGTAAGTCGGTAGCCGTCAGTCGATGTCGTCGGCCCCGGAGCCTCTGCCTCCCCCGCGTGCCTCTACCAGGGAAGGTGCCGCTGCGTGTAGTGGCCAGCAGGGTTGCCAACTGTGGGTACCTGGCTGGAGTGAGATTTTGATATCATGGGTTTAATTACACATATGCGCACTAAATGACTGCTATCATGTCAGCAGCGGGACCTTAGCATATATATAGGATATATATACAATATATACAAATACACAATATTGGACACAGACTATAAAGGGCACACAGTTTCATTCACTAATGAAAGTCAAACACATGTTTGTTTCCACTGTTTTATTGTGTGCCTGTAGCGATAAGCAATGAATTGACTTATCGTACGATATATAAAAATGAACTCGATTCCTTTCCATTTACATGAGGATGTGACTAGCAGTTTGAAAGGATGTAGGCCTACTTGAATTATTATTATATATTGTCATTATGTCAGTGGTCTAAAATGGTCATACAACGGTGCCGACAATATTATCGGTTATCGCAATAATTTCTGGGAAAATGTATCCAACAAAATTAATTATCGTGAGAGGCCTATACATGAAACACACAGACACAAACAAATCTAAAGACTTACTCCAAACTGCCAAATATATTAATTAACACACTCTCACTCTCTTATACTCTTTGACTCTATTTTGGCCTAGTAGAACAATAAGCAGCAGACTTTTACTTTGTTATCATTTCTACTGGATCTTAGATCTGCGCATGCGCAACACACCTGATTGACCAACCGGCTCCCACTGCTCTGCTGTCTGTTAACGTTGTTAAGAGTGGTGGGGGCGGGGAGGGAGCGGGTCGACAGCTTGAGCAGCTGTCAACTCAACATTGTAAATAAGCAACCAAAAACGATCGCCGGTTCATCTTGTGTTTGGCATGAGAATAGTTTGGGCAGCGTGAGAGCGTGAGAGTGAAAGCGTGTGTCACACGCCAGATGCGTGAGAGTTGGCAACCCTGGCAGCACCTCAGGGGTAAATCTTTGGGCGGCCAGGAAGAACCGGTCAGCTTCTTCGGCAAAAGCGCGGGGCTCCACGCTAGCCGTGTTAGCTGGAGAAACAGCTCCATGAAAAAAATATCAGGCTCTTCCGTACCTAGCAGGCCGTGTATCGTCTCCATGTAGTCGGAAGGCTTGCTGTCTTCAAGTGCTGAAACGATGAGGGAATGGCGAGCGACGTCCCCGGCCATTCCGCGGAGGGCGCACCGAGCCTCAATCCGTGTGCGCGTGGCAGCCACGGACGCCTCCATAAATCTCCGGCAGTTTGTGAAAAACAACGTTTCCAGCCATGTTTGGTCCAGTCTCGGAAACTTCTGCGAGACTTACGTCAGGGTCACCAGTGTAGTGCCGAGAGATGAGAGTCGGAGGCGGTGCATCGAAGGTGCAAAGTTTACTTTATTGAGCGGCAGAAAAGCACATGTTGCTGGCTTGAAGACCGGGAAGAGAAGGGAAGAAGAGAAAGGAGGGCACACAGTAGGTATACAGTAGGGACAGTCAACATACGTGTCCGTGCGGAAACAATACCCCCAACCCGTAGTTCCATGAGTGAATTATGTAACATGAGTAAACTAGTGATCACTATAATATACTGTATTACATTTAACAGGACACATGTTTCTTGATGCTGACTCTAAACATCAGTCTAATATGGTGTAGGGTTTCTCTCTGAGTGAAAGCAGAATGAGTTTAGAAAGATCTCCATGTACTGTTGTCAGGGTTTCAGGTAGAATTAATTCTGATTGTTCTCTGAGTTCTCGTCATCAGAGAGACATGCAGGGTGTGTCAGAATCTGCTCTAACAAGTCGTGACTGTTTTTCTGTCTAATTCTTAATACTCTGAATCAGGCAGGTGAGGGAGAGTCTGGCAGGCGGACAGCTAGATCCTGTAAGGCCGGTTTCCACGTGATCCTGACGTGTTTTCACTCTCTGGATTTCTGAGAGTGTGAAGGCGTCCTCAGATCAGATGCAGGCGGACTCAGGACTGAAGAGGAAGAGATGAGCAGAGTTTCCTCCTCACCTGAAGAGAGTCTGTGAGTAGACCTGAAGAGGGTCTGTGAGTAGACCTGAAGAGAGTCTGTGAGTAGACCTGAAGAGAGTCTGTGAGTAGACCTGAAGAGAGTCTGTGAGTAGATCTGAAGAGAGTCTGTGAGTGGACCTGAAGAGAGTCTGTGAGTAGACAGGCAGTGATATCATAAAACTGTTAATGAACGCATTCAAACACTTGGTAGTTTTTCTTTTACCAGCTGTTCTGTATTGACCTTGCCCGTGCAACTATGTGGCTTTTATCCTGGATAAAGTGTTAAGTCATGGATGTTAAAAGTTGAACGTCTTCCTATTTGTCTAACATGATAGTTTACTATTCAGTCATGAAGTATGACGCTGCGCTGCCAGTACGCTTGTCCATGTTTGTGAAACCCTGGTTGATTTACTGAGTTGATAACCAGCGTCGTAGGACCTCTTAGCGAGATCTCGTTTGTTAGGGTTAGTTAAGAAAACTCAAACATATCCAGGGTCTGTTTGAACATCTGTCTGAAATATTGTGTAGGGTTTCTCTCTGAGTGAAAGCAGAATGAGTTTAGAAAGATCTCCATGTACTGTTGTCAGTGTTTCAGGTAAATGAGTTTCAGTCTGATTGTTCTCTGAGTTCTCGTCATCAGAGCAAAGTGCAGGGCGTGTCAGAACCCGCTCTAACAACTCGTGACTGTTTTTCTGTCTAACTCGTAATACTCTGAATCAGGGAAGGAGTGTGAAGGGCCCGTCTTCCAACACTGACCTGGTTTCACTGAAGAGCCTTGAAAATGACAAATCTTTTTTTACATTTTAGATTATACATCTGGGACTAGATCGCCCAAATTTGAAAAAATATATAACAATACATGTTTTGATATATATGTTGGGCTATACAAAACATTTGCATGAAAAGTAAACGGGAGATTTCAAAAAAATAAAAAGATTCTTCCCATAGATTTGAACTGCATTGTAACTTAGTTATGAGGGAACTTATGTTTCATATTTTCAATGATATATCAAAAACACATTTCTTATCAGTTCACAAAAGACCTCATTTTAATTAAAGTCCGTAACTGCTTTCATGTAATTAACATTTTAAGCCAAACAATTATATTTGTTCTAAACCTAACAAAGAAATGTTATTGAACGGTTACTGAGCGCAGTTCAGGTGTGTGGGATATCTTGTGGGGGCTGGGCTGTAAATGACCTGTGGATGTTCATTGAAGTGACTGTTTGTGTGTGCTGTGATACACTGTGACACACTAACACATATTGATGGGTCAACACCCTGAGTGTGGTTCTGGTTCTGAGGGGAACATTCTGGGCTGACCTGAGGCCTCATTTATAAACGTGGCGTACGCTCAAAAGATGGCGTACGCCAATTTCTAAGCAATCTTTGCGATTTATAAAAAACAAAATGGAAAATGTGCCGTCCTCCACACACAACAACAGGAGGGACGAGAAACTGCGACACCGTTGGCAGAAGGAAGAATGGAGAGAAATATGTGGAAATAATACCATGAATTTCAATCCTTTATTTATCCAGATTGTCCCTTGAGATCTCTTTTTCAAGGGAGACCTGCAGTCTCACATAAAATGTTACCTCTCATTTATCATATATTAGAATTAATTAACAAAACATGATTGAAGCCAATCTTTAAATGATTTAACAAACGTCTGTTTGAGACTCCTCCGTGCACACAAAAACATAACTTGGAGAAATAAATAAATACGGAAATGTTATTGATCACCCCTCGATTATATTCTCTTGTTAAGAAAGTGGGAGGCGTGTGGCGCAGTGGGTTGTGGGCTGGTGTTGCGATAAGGGGAGCACAGGTTCAAACCCCACTGCAGTCAGCATGTCGTTGTGTCCCTGAGACTCTTCACCCCAAAGTGCTCCTGTGGGGATTGCCCTCAATAGATTATCCCTGGTTACCGGACAGCCCCTCCCACTTTGATTCATAGATCAGTGTAGACTGGTTTACTGGTATGTGCTGGAGTATGTTGAATGAATGGAGTTACATAACCTTCAGAACAAGCAATAACTGCTTTTACTTCTGATACATTATTTTCACTTAACTTTCTTCCATGGTTTGCTATCACCATCTACTGTACAGAAGGTAAGAGTACATCCTCTGATCTGAATTCTCCTGCAGATTACACTGGATTCTGACGACTGGTTCATGACTTTAGCCCAGTGGTTCTCAAACTTTTTCTGTCAGGCCCCCCCCTTTGGAGAAAAAAAAAAGTCGGGCCCCCCCAACACAAATAGTCAGGCTCAGTAGCTCAGGTAGCTTGACGTTTCATAGAGGGTGCTCAAACATTTAGGGTTTCCCATTAATGTACCGGTCGCTACAGTGGAATTTTCTACTGCAACATTCCCCACGCATATACACAGTGTACCCGCGACTGTTACAATGAAGGCTCGATAATCAGCTTAGCAGGGGTAAAGTGCTATTTTTATAGGTGGTGTGTGGACCTCACATAGGGGGGTCCGGGGGCAAGCTCCCCCGGGAAGATTTCATTTTTAAATATTGAAGTTAAATGTATCAATCTGGTGCACTTTGAGAGCAAAATGAAGAGATCTATGGATACATCTCTCAACACGTAATAATACTGTACTGCATCATATTATTTTCGAATCAATAATTTTTAAAATTATGATTTTTTTTTTTTTTAATCTTTTTTTTTTTTAACCATTTTTCCTCCTGGTCTCTCGCGCCCCCCCTGGCATGCCTCTGCGCCCCCCTGGGGGGGCTCCCCCCCCACTTTGAGAACCACTGCTTTAGCCCAAGCATGATAAACATATCTTAATTGATCCTGTAGGATGTCTAACTCTTAATGCTCTGAGTCAGGCAGGTGAGGGAGCGTCTGGCAGGCGGACAGCTACATCCTGTAAGGCCGGTTTCCACGTGACTGACGTGTTTTCACGCTCTGGATTCCTGAGGGTGTGAAGGCGTCCTCAGATCAGATGCAGGCAGACCTCATGGCGCACCAACGGCTGGAACTGTGACAACAACAACTTTAGGGCAGCACTGTCGAACTCTGTTCACAGTTTCTGATCCACTAACACAGGGGTGGGGAACCGTTTTCCTCTCAAGGGCCATTTCAATTTTTACAACATCCTCCGAGAGTCGTACAAATTATTGACCTCTGCTTAAAAATACTAAAATCACAGCCCATTCATTTTGCCTTTCTTTCATGCTGTGCAAAGAAAACGCAACCTCTGAATCCAGATATCTAACCATGACTTGCGCATGCATGCACGTGCACGGTTGTGGCATGCATGCACGTGCACGGTGTGGCATGACCACCAAAACAGAAGGATATGGACACAAGATGTGTGCAAATGTATTTAGTTTCATATCCATGTGGACATGATTTAAGTGGGGGGGGGGACCTAACCTCCTCTAGGGGGGGTCCGGGGGGCATGCTGCTTGTTGAAGTTAAAAGCATCACTCCCCTTTCAAACTGTATTCTTGTTTATTAATAACTTTTTTTTACTGTCATATAGTATTTTATACCTGTTTACTTTATTCTCTTGTTTTTTTATAACTATAATGATCATATAAAGATGTGCCTTTACCTCACTGGTTGGAGAAAAAGCTCTTATATTCGTTAGCATAGCTAGCTAACCAGATGCTAATAACAACAAAGACTGTATGATCAGTGTGACAGATCGACACTGGGCTTTCAGCTAAAGACACAGCCACGCAGGAACTGCGGCATGTGTACGGCTCCTTATGGGTACTGCAGTTTCTGAAGTGGCTGAGCCGCGTTCTGGTGCTCTCCGTCAGCACCTGTCATCAGACGAGACATACACCACGTGATGACACGTTAGGCTCGGGTTGTGTTCAAGGACCTTGACCTTGGCCAGGAAAAACAGGCACTCGCTTGTTTAATTATTTTGCGATCTAGATTTCTTAAATGTTTCACGTGTGTTTATAAATTACCTCAAGGGCCGTATCAAATGGTCTCGCGGGTTGTATGCGGCCCGGGGGCCGGAGGTTCCCCACCCCTGCACTAACAAGTCCTTTAACACTGCAGAGCCCATTCCGTGTTCCTGTTAGTGTGTACTCCCTGTCTGTAGTCCATACCGTGTTCCTGTTAGTCTTTACTTCCTGTCTGTATTCCATACCGTGTTCCTGTTAGTGTTTACTTCCTGTCTGTAGTCCATACCTTGTTCCTGTTAGTGTTTACTTCCTGTCTGTAGTCCATACCTTGTTCCTGTTAGTGTTTACTTCCTGTCTGTAGTCCATACCGTGTTCCTGTTAGTGTTTACTTCCTGTCTGTAGTCCATACCGTGTTCCTGTTAGTGTTTACTTCTTGTCTGTAGTCCATACCGTGTTCCTGTTAGTGTTTACTTCCTGTCTGTAGTCCATACCGTGTTCCTGTTAGTGTTTACTTCCTGTCTGTAGTCCATACCGTGTTCTCGTGTTCCTGTTAGTGTGTACTTCCTGTCTGTAGTCCATACCGTGTTCCTGTTAGTGTTTACTTCCTGTCTGTAGTCCATACCGTGTTCTCGTGTTCCTGTTAGTGTGTACTTCCTGTCTGTAGTCCATACCGTGTTCCTGTTAGTGTTTACTTCCTGTCTCTAGTCCATACCGTGTTCTCGTGTTCCTGTTAGTGTTTACTTCCTGTCTGTAGTCCATACCGTGTTCCTGTTAGTGTTTTCTTCCTGTCTGTCTATACCAGGGGCGGACTGGCCATCAGGACGAATCCCGATGGGCCGGTACTGAAGTGGGCCGATCGCACGATGTGGGCCGGTCGGATAAGTCACTGGCGTATAAAAGTCATATAAAAGTAGTGTAACTCATTACATTTCAGAGACAGTAATATTCTAATGTAACTTATTACTTAAAAGAGACAGTAATAAGTTATATATTGTAGTGCCGAGAGATGAGAGTCGGAGGCGGTGCATCGAAGGTGCAAAGTTTACTTTATTGAGCTGCAGAAAAGCACATGTTGCTGGCTTGAAGACCGGGAAGAGAAGGGAAGAAGAGAATGGAGGGCACACAGTAGGTATACAGTAGGGACAGTCAACATACGTGTCCGTGTGGAAACAATACCCCCAACCCGTAGTTCCATGAGTGAATCATGTAACATGAGTAAATTAGTGATCACTACAATATACTGTATTACATTTAACAGGACACATGTTTCTTGATGCTGACTCTAAACATCAGTCTAATATTGTGTAGGGTTTCTCTCTGAGTGAAAGCAGAATGAGTTTAGAAAGATCTCCATGTACTGTTGTCAGTGTTTCTGTTACGGTGGATGTTACGGTGTGCAGGAAGCAGGACCCAAATGCAGATATAACAAAAATAATACCTTTATTTCAAGGCTATAATTCTAACACAAACAGAGACAGAACGGAACACTCACCGATGAACTGGTCATTTACACAAGACAACCCGACAAAGAGAGACAGAAAACCCAGAACTTAAATACACCCAGGACTAATCACATAAACACGAGACAGGTGAGGAGGGAGGAGAAAACACAGAGGTACCAGGTGAACACAATCGGGTAATCGGGGAGGGAAACAGACAGAAAGCAAACAGGCAGGAAACGGGGGTGAACACTTTACAAAATAAAACAGGAAACCCAAAGATAGAAAAAGACAAGAAAAACACCAACACAGACAGATCCTAACAGTACCCCCCCCCCTCAAGGGACGGATCCCAGATGTCCCAAAACAAAACAAAAAAAATCCAAAACCCCAAGCAGGGTGGGTGGAGGGGGTCCGGAGGAGGGACGCATCACTAAGCCACCAGGGTGGGTGGAGGGGGTCAGGAGGACGGGACTGAACTGACCGCCCAGGGGCACGGTAGAGGACCAGGAAGGGGTCTCGGGCGGACGGCCCGGGGGGTAAGGCAAAGGACCAGGAATGGGTCTCGGGCGGGCGGCCCGGGGGCAAGGCAGAGTCCAAAAAGGGGGACTCGGGCGGACGGCCCGGGGGCAAGACAGAGTCCAAGGTGAGGACCATGGAGGGGCGAAGGCAGCGGCAGGAAGAGTCAGGGGGCCGGGCCCGAGGGCGAAGGCAACGGCAGGAAGAGTCAGTGGACCGGGCCCGAGGGCGAGGACTGCGGCACTCAGGGGGCCGGGCTCGAGGGCGAAGACCGCGGCTCTCAGGGGGCCGGGCTCGAGGGCGAAGACCGCGACTCTCAGGGGGCCGGGCTCGAGGGCGAAGACCGCGACTCTCAGGGGGCCGGGCAGAACCCGGTGTCGGCCGGACAGGAACCGGCGCTGTTGGGACAGGCCTCGGCAGGATCCCCCACGGAAGAGGACCAGGAGTTGGCAGGCCCCCCGGCAGGAGGGCAGTCGGCGGGACCCCCAACGGGACAGGACACAGGATTGGCAGGACCCCCGGCAGGAGCGAAGTCGGCGGGACCTCCAACGGGACAGGACATAGGGTTGGCAGAACCCCCGGCAGGAGGGCAGTCAGCATGTTGTTGTGTTTGTGTGAAGGTGGGGGCTCTGCTATGGATCAGTGTGAGGACAGAGAGGAGGAAGCCCCCCCCTCTAAAAGCTCTGGGGAACATGACAGCCAGACCAAATCTCAGAGGTGAGATCTCCAGCTGTCCATCACTCTTCTCCATGTCACAGCTCAATACATTAGATTTATACAGCACACTTTAAAGAGAACGTCATCTCAAGGTGCTTCACAAAGCTATAAGGAGAAAATAATAAAATAAAAATATATCTAAAGGAGCATATTGAATAAAATATGGTAATGTCACAAATCAAAATCAAAGGTTAAGAGCATAAAAGGTTACAAACATTAAAACAATTAAATAAAGGACGGGCAGTAGCATGCGGTGTGGAACAGGGGGGTCTTGAGGCATTTCCTAAAGACTGAGAGTGATGCCGAGGTCCGTCTGTTCTCTGGAAGCTGATTCCACAGACGTGGACCCAGGGAGGAGAAAGCACGGTGACCATGGTGACCAGTTTTGTCCACGGAACAGCCAGGAGATTGGAGCTGTCTGACCTGAGTGTGCGTGAGGTATGGGAATGTTTTCTGGTTAGCAGTTCCTGTAGGTAAGGGGGGGGGGGCCGGTGTGGTTGATGGCGTTGAAGACCATTATGAGGACTTTGTAGTTGATCTGGTGTGTTACAGGGAGCCAGTGGACTGAGTGAAGGATGGGGGTGATGTGCTCTGATTTGCGTGTTTTTGTGAGTATCCGGGCGGCACCGTTTTGTACATATTGTAGTCTCTGAGTGTTTTTTGCTGGAATGCCTGCAAGCAGAGAATTGCAGTAGTCAATGCGGGAGGTGACGCATGGAGCAGTTTTTCTGCATCCGGTTTGGTGAGGGAGTGTCGCATTTTGGAGATGTTCCTCAGGTGGTAGTATGAGGCTTGGCAAACCGTCTTTGGGTGCCTTTACACGGGAACGTTTGCGTTTACGCACGTAGGGGAGAAGGGGGTTAGTTGAACCTCCCCTGTAACCAGGCAACGCCTTATAGTTGTAATCAAGTGACCAGAAATGATGCAAGCTCCTCCCATTTCTCCTTGCCTGTGAAAGAGAGATACTCATTGGTTTATTGCTTGTCAAAGTAAATGTTCTAGATGTCAGCTATATCGGCTGTCATGTCAAAAAAAAAGTATCCAGGTTTAAACACATACTGTATACTGAACAAAAATATAAACGCAACACTTTTGTTTTTGCTCCCATTTCTCATGAGATGAACTCAAAGATCTAAAACATTTTTCTATATACACAAAATAACAATTTCTCTCAAATGTTGTTCACAAATCTGAAAGAATCTGTGATAGTGAGCACTTCTCCTTTGCCGAGATAATCCATCCCACCTCACAGGTGTGGCATATCAAGATGCTGATTAGACAGCATGATTATTGCACAGGTGTGCCTTAGGCTGGCCACAATAAAAGGCCACTCTGAAACGTGCACTTTTGCTTTATTGGGGGGGTCTGGGGGGGTGTATATAAAAAATGTTTTAGATCTTTGAGTTCATCTCATGAAAAATGGGAGCAAAAACAAAAGTGTTGCGTTTATATTTTTGTTCAGTGTATATTGTATATGTTGATGTGTTGGCAGCGTGTTACACCATGTGAATCATTACGCTAAAGATGACTCTGCATTTTAATGCTAGGCTATTTGTTCTAAAATGGTGGCTGTGGGGTGAAGTGAACCACGGGCCGTGGGGTAAGTTGAGCCACTTTTTCAATGGAGAAATTAATGAAAGCAGGCCAAGTTGATAATAAGAGCTCATTGTAGGCTACATTTAAAGTTGAATTTACCCTGTGTTTGATCGGTAAGATGTATGAAATTGTATCACCATTTGTATGATTACTTTTCCTTTTACTTTTAACACGTAAATAAATTCAATCGAAATGTATCTTAAAAATATTTGAGAAACTAAGCTTGTATTTGGTTTGTTATTGATTGTTTATAGTTACCTTTAAGATGTGTTGTATGCCCAGGTTTGAACAGTGGTTCATTTTACCCCCTGACCTGGATCAACTCACCCCTACACTGGGGCAAGTTGAGCCCCAGTTTTTAGAAGTAATATTTTCACTGCCCTTGATCAAATATTAATTCTTATCATTGCCATTGATAGGAGACATCCTGAATTAGAGGTGTGTGCTTTCATTTTTACTATGTGTCATTTCTCCTTGCTTAGAGGACAGCATTACTAAAGAATGGCTCAACTTACCCACTCAACAAGGATTTGTTAATTATGATGGTGCCAGCTTGAGGGAGGCGTGTGGCGCAGTGGATAGAGCCTTGGTGTTGGGGTCAGGGGGTCACAGGTTCAAACCCCACTGCAGTCAGCATGTCGTTGTGTCCCTGAGACACTTCACCCCAAAGTGCTCCTGTGGGGATTGCCCACAGTGTTGAGTCTGTACGTCGCTTTGGATAAAAGCGTCTAACAAGTGACATGTGATGTGATGTGGCAGTTGATGGTGGCAGTTGGAATAATGGATGGAGAGCAGGCTTTCAGTAGGGAGGTGGGGATAGGATCAAGGGCGCAGCTAGATGAGGTCATTGCTGAGATGATTTTTGAAAGCTCAGCTTGCGAGACCTCCGTGAAGCAGTTTAGGGTTGGTGCATTTGGTGGAGCAAGAACAGGATGTTGGGGAGAGACAGGTTGGTTTGAGGAGGCTTTGGCGATGTTAAGCCTGAGGTTTGTTTTTTAAAGTTCCATAAAGCGGTTGCAGTCATCAGTTGTAGGAGTGGTTGATGAGGGATCACTAGGCTTGAGCAACCGATGCATTGTGGAGAATAGGTGCTTGGGTTTGTTACGATTTGTCTCAGTCAGATTGGCGTAGTAGGCTGACCTGGTTGCTCTCAATGCCGAGGAATAGGCCTTCTGGTGATCTCTGAAAGAGAGCAGGTGGACAGTTAGGCCAGTTTTCCTATATCTGCGCTCAATCTTCCGACCCTCTGATTTGTGCGCTCTGAGCTGGTCAGTGTGCCATGGGGCAGAGCGCCATGTACCACTCAGCTTATTTCAGGTGCCAGCCTGTCTAGGCACTCATGCAGGGTGTTATTATACCGGTGCACATGCTCTTCAAGTGAGAGTGCAGCATGGGGCCTGGATAGGGAAGAAGAGAGGGCAGACGTTAGCTGACTATGGTCTATGTCAAGCTCAGCACTCATTATTCACTCAAAGCTATGTGTGTTGTGTTCCAGCCAAGAGCAAACAACACATTCTGCTGGACCTGGACCTGGACAGGGATATGAAGAAGGACTTGGACCTGGATCTGAACCGGAACCTGCTCCTGAACCTGGTCCTGAACCTGGTCCTGAACCTGTCTCCAGTAACCAGCTTACTGCCGGAGACCAGAACCAGGTGTGTGAGTCTCTCTCTACCATCAGCCCTAACTGTATCCCACTGTCACAATATCCAATCTGTCCAGTTCAGGTCCAGGTTATTTCTTTGTACCAGTGGGTAGACTTGGTTTGCAGAACAAATAAAAGGTATCCATGGTGACACATGCTTCAAGCAACACAGACACATTGAAAACCACTAGCACAGACAAAGCTGTTTTTAAACCTCTTGGTTCTAGACCTTTAGGAAGATTAACCTCCGGCCCGAAGGAAGAAGCTGAAATTCAGGTTGCAGGGGTGGGAGTCTTCATTAAACATGGAGTTAGACAGCCTCTGTAACTGTCTGATGAGCAGGGGCTCCATGTTTAGCCGTGACTCACCAATCAGTCTGCTAGCCCAGTGTTTTTCAAAGTGGGGTATACCCGACCACGCAAAGTTTGAGGGAATTTTTTTGTTGTTGTTATAGTTGCATTTTTTTTTTGTAGATGTTATTAATAACTGCATAAATTAATCTGTCAGTCTTTGTGTCCTTTGATGCCAATCTTTTAATATTTTTTATTTATTAATATTTTATTTTTTTAAATCACACGACCGCCTTCAAGCCAATCAGGACCGAGCTGCCGCTACTGAGAGTGAAACTGAGTATCTCAGCTTTTGGAGCAAGTGAGAGCGAGTGAATGTTTCGCTCTGCAGCCGGATGAGAGCACGGATGCAGCAAATATTGATGTTTATATAGGCCTATGAATATAAATATGTTTATTGTTAATATTACTGTTGAATATTATATATAATATTATTAAGGCATAAGTCGCTTTCAAAAATGATAAAAATAAATGTTAATTGTTCATATTACTGTTCAAGATTATATAATATTATAAAGACAGAAATCACTTTAAAAATGCTTTAAAATATGTTTACTGTTGATATTACTGTTTAATATTGTGTTAAGAATGTTTATAACAGAAGACACAATCAATGTAATGAATGACAAACAAAAGATAAATACAAATATTTTTTAGAAGAATAACTCACTATTAATTATCAATACAAATATATATTGAGAAAATGTATTAAGCTGTATGATTAATTTGTCATATTTTCCATCATAACTCATCATTTAAAAAAATAATTGCAACAGGGGGGTCCGCGCCAGAAGATAATGCTATATGGGGTCCTTGGCATGGCAACGTTTGGGAACCCCTGGTCTAGACCACTTTATGATCTGACTGAGACAGTGTCTGCTCTTTAAAGTCAGGTTACCAAGACATGAAAGAAAAAGACAGAATTGACTCTGCTGACTGTCTTCAAGTTTAGGATTGACTTCCTGAATGTCTTTCGTGAAGTCTAAGGCAGTGGTTCCCAAACGGTGTGCCGTGAGGCAAATCCGGGTGTGCCGTGGGATTTTGTGACAACCATACGTTATTATTGCAATATACAACTACACAAAAATAATTTTTTTTTTATTTACTATATCAGTACTTTGTAGCTTTATATGTACGCAATCTGCGCGATTTGCGCGTCCACATCTCCACGTGCAGTGCTACATAAACATGGCTGAGTCAGCGATAACTCTCGAGGGGTGGAGGTATGCCCATTATTTTGAGTTCGTCCGAAGAATAGACAGGAATGTGACGGTGAGGTGCAAACTGTGTCCAGGCCAGAAGCTGTTATCCACTGCTGGAAACACCATGTGGTCAAACCTCAACAAGCACCTGCAAAGAACACATGCTAAGGTGAAGCTACCGCACACGCTATTTGTTTGTTTATATCACGCAGTCTGTTCTTCTTCTCTCTCTTCCGGTTGTTGCCTGTTTTGAATGACAAATTTACACTACCGCCGCCTGCTGGTAAGGAAAGTTATTGCCACTCACGCATGTGCAGTTCGTACGTGCTCGGCGAGTAAAATAACGAGTTACTTTATGTAGATAGTAACGAAGTAGTGTAATATATTACATTTTTTTAGTAACGACCCCATCTCTGGAGTTGGCGTTCTCTACTCTGATTTACATGAAGAACAACAGGAGGTCATGGCTCTCTGCTGAACAGGACTTGCGAGTGGCCCTCTCCTCAGTGCCACCAAGGATTAAAACATTCTGCGCGCCCCGACAGGCACATGTATCTCACTAATTTGTAAGTCGGCAAACATATTTCCAATAGCACATGTTTCAATGCTGATTGCTGAAATGTTACATTTATAATGTGTAGTTCAGGACCATGCAGTGCAGCTTCCTTGCATTGACAGTTCTCTGTGCTGAATTACTGCTGAGTTTCCTTTGCCTCATTTTTAATGTTGTGACCTGTCTGGTTTAAATGAGTGTGTTGCTGCTTTGATGAAGCCTAATTTGATACAGTTTCAAATTAATTTCTGAAATATTTCGTTAAGAAATATTTCATGAGTAATATAGTTGTCATTTTATTTGGCATTAGTAAATAATTATGCACATTTACAGATAATTTACATGATATGAGTGATAACACGTGTTATAAGGGCTATTTTTGCACAATAGGTGTGCCTTGAGATTTGTACTTGTCCTTTGGTGTGCCTTGGGCACAACACGTTTGGGAACCACTGCGTTAGAGTACCAGTTACTGCCAAAGATAACGGCGTTACAGTGATCATATGCGAGGACACACTAGGATCATACCATTATGTGAAAGAAGGGTGGGGGGCACAGCAGGTGTAGTAGTACAGGCCAGCTGCACAGAGCGACGGGGAGACGGATTTAAATGCAAGTGCGTCGGAAAAAGTCAAGAAATGAGCGAAAACCGAAAAAAGAAGCAGCATCTGGCTGCATTTCAATGATATTGGAGAAAGCAAAGCTGAGTGCAGGATTTGTAAAATGAAAATAACCTTTTTTGGTTACCTTTATTTTGGTAACCACTCAGGATTTACTGTCAGAGGTGGGAGAAGTTCAGATCTTGTACTTGAGTACAAAAGTACCAGAGTGTAGGAATACTCGGTTACAATAAAAAGTCCTGCATTCAAAATGTTACAAGTAAAAGTACAAAAGTATTAGCATCAAAATATAGTTAAAGTACCACCTGCAGAGGGATCTAGATGCAGGTGTTCTCTTCCCCATAGAGACCGCCTGGCTGCACATTATCCCTTGCATAAAGATTGTGGGTCCCTTACAACATAAACATTCTGGTCACCTCAACATCAGGGATCTTATCAATTAAACTCCTTCTGAATCAAACCGTCACGGTAGCCTTACCTTATTTTTCCCTCTTCAAATAGAAGAAAAACACGTTACTTTACCAGCAGAGAGAAAATTGATTATTAAATTATTAATTTGACTAATAAAGAGCAATTTGATTATTAAGTATTATTCTGTTGATCGATGTCATTACATTTGGTGAAAATCACATAATGACTTGTTTATGACTCGTTTTGTCAAAGTTTAGGACTTGGACTTGACTTGGACTTGACTTGGACTTGACTTGGACTTGACTTGAACTTGACTCGGACTTGACTTGAACTTGCCCATCCTGACTTGAGACTTGACTCGGACTTGACTTGAACTTGACTCGGACTTGACTTGAACTTGCAAGTCTGACTTGAGACTTGACTCGGACTTGACTCGGACTTGCAAAACAATGACTTGGTCCCACCTCTGATGATAACTGTCTAATATGGCTATCTTTTTAGCTAACTTACCAATGTGGCTAACATCTGCAATGTACATTTTGTCAATAATTTTAATATTACCGTACTATTACATGCTAATAAAATATAAAGTTAACTATCAAAGAAATCACATAAACTCAAGTATAAAGAAGAGACCATGTTGTAAGAAAACCCTTAACAGATAAACTACAATTGTATTGATCATGAAAATAATAAAAGAAAAGTATCGAAAAACAATCAGAATCGCAATTCTTGACTTGGTATAGAAACCAAAATGTTGGTATCGTGACAACACTAGTGTGGGCAGCTCAATTAAAAGCAGCGGCAAATAGGTGCCTTTTTAGTCGGGATTTAAAAATAGGAAGTGTTTCGAGGAGGAATTGTATTTTCCATTCTTCACTGTTTTTAGAGTCTTTGATGTGTTTATCTAAGACATTCTCTTGTTTTCACTCACTGTAAAAAAGTACTAGCATAATATGCTCATTTAGTATGTTGTATTTACTGTGAGAATGGTGCAAACAACGTGTGTTATGCTGTATGAGCAATAACGCACACATTAGGTGGCAGCCTATTTTCCACCATACAGGTGCACTGTATGCAAGGTAACATTTATAGCAGTAATCTTCCCTTCTGCCACTGCCCTGCTGGCAACAGTATTTTCTAAATCTCATATATATTTTTCCCATCACATCCCCAGAGCCTGCTGTGTTTCACGTCCCCGTCCAATCAAAGATGCTACAAACAAAGCTGTCATATTGATTCAGCTTCTCCCTTTCAAAATGTAAAGTCAGCTTATCAAAAGAGCCATTCACCATAGTGGCTGCTGCATTCACAGAAAAGCTCTAATTGGGGCTTTTGCATCTGGAAGACATTCATTCAGAATGTCTCTGTCAAAACAAACCATAAATAAAATGATTAAGAAATATGCTCGGCTCTCCCCGCAAGTATAATAAATAACACATCTACAATCAGGCATTGACATGTGGCTCAGTGCCAGCAATTTGGGGTTTATTTCAGACCGATGCCAACATTTGTATCTGTTCCTTTTTTCTCTTTTCAGATTAGAGACAGCAAACACAGAGGAGGTGACCCTTATCATATCCTGAAGGAGACGAGACATCGGGCATGACCTTGTGTTTGTCTACAGTTCCAAAGAAGAGCCAGGGAGAAGCCTTCATGGCCAGAGAAACATTGCTTTCCTTGCTCCATTGAGCTCTTTTAACCCTGCTGCAAGCTGCACTGGGGGGCTCAAACGTTCCCCTGACTCCACCAGGAGGCTCACTCCAACCCATCTGTCAGCTCAGATAACCCTCTGATAGTTGGCAACCACATGTTTGAGGTGACTGTGAGTGACTGCCGCCGCCCATTCTCGAGCAGCAGCAGCTTCCTGCGACCCCGATCTGCACCATGCAGTGGAGACGGCGGCACTGCTGTCCCATCAACATGACCTGGACCGTCAAGCGGTCGCTCTTCAGGACCCATGTGGCCGGCCTCCTCTCGCTGGCTCTACTCTTCACCCTTTTCTTATTTTTCAGCCATCAGGATTGGCTTCCGGGACGCAGCGGGCCCCGGGAAAACCCACTGGCCTACACTGTCAGGGGCTTCCGCAGCCCCAAAGGCGAAGCCAACCAGAGCAGCTCCCTGCGGAGCCTGTGGAGGGACACGGGGTATGTGGCACCAAAGACTCTTCTCAACCTCAGCTCTCAGCAGGCAGATGGGGCTGCGGGGGAGGCAGCAGCAGGAGGCGGAGGGGGTTCCAGGATGGGGGTAATGGGACTTGGGGACTCCATGAGCACCAACAACAGTTTACAGAAGGAGATGGGTGTGGGAGGGAGGCTCAATGCTCAGCCCTACCGCTACATCCTGAACGAGCCTGTCAAGTGCAGGGACAGGACGCCCTTCATCATCGTCCTGATCGCTGCAGAACCCGGACAGGCCGATGCCCGTAATGCCATCCGTCAGACATGGGGAAATGAGAGCAACTCAATGGGCTTAGGGTTTGTCCGTCTTTTCCTGCT
Organism: Gymnodraco acuticeps; assembly: GCF_902827175.1. Classification (NCBI taxonomy): domain Eukaryota; kingdom Metazoa; phylum Chordata; class Actinopteri; order Perciformes; family Bathydraconidae; genus Gymnodraco; species Gymnodraco acuticeps. The sequence continues at coordinate 98,593 of NW_022991725.1, read as the reverse complement.
CGGCACTGGAAAGAGCTCAGACACCTACCTGCAGAGCAGCATAGAGGAAGAGAGCCTTGTTCACCACGACATCATCCAACAGGACTATCAGGACACTTACTATAACCTGACCATCAAAACGCTGATGGGCATGAACTGGGTGGCCACCTATTGCCCACACGCCTCCTACGTGATGAAGACAGACAGCGACGTGTTTGTCAATACCGAGTATCTCATCCAAAAGTTGCTTAAGCCCAAGCTACCTCCCAAACAGAGGTACTTCACCGGCTACCTGATGAGGGGCTATGCACCAAACCGAAACAAGGACAGCAAGTGGTACATGCCGCCCGAGCTGTATCCAAGCGAGCGTTATCCGATATTCTGCTCGGGCACGGGGTATGTGTTCTCAGGGGACATGGCCGATCTGATCTACCAGGCGTCCCTGAGCATACGAAGGCTGCACCTGGAGGACGTTTACGTGGGGATCTGCCTGGCCGAGCTGCGCATCGACCCGGCCCCTCCTCCCAACGAGTTCCTCTTCAACCATTGGCGGGTGTCTTACTCCAGTTGTAAGTACAGCCACCTGATTACGTCCCATCAGTTCCACCCCAATGAACTCATCAAGTACTGGAATCGCTTGCAGAGCAACAAGCACAACGCCTGTGTCAACGTGGCCTAGAAAAAGAACAGCAGGCAGACACCGAAAGTTTCACGGAGAGAGGCCTCCTTGACGCATTCTGTGATTACAACCCCTGCTCAAGAGACAAAGGGAGATGAGCACACTGTTACTACAGTCTTGGAGGGCATATCAGTACTATACACTATATGGGGAAAAGCACATTGTTTTTGGTATTGTGTACAGTCGATGATCCAAACTATTTTTTAATTTGAGGAAAAGATGTTAAGTATTGTAAAACTGTTGAGCTATTTCTAAAACGGAAGATTGTCTGATGATGTGGAGCATAACGTGCTGCTGCTGTCTCAAGGGTGATGTTGAGGATAATTCAGGTGCCAAGAGAAAGGTGGTTATTCATGCTACAGTTAATGTGAAGGCTCGCCTCTAAAAGGGTAATATACAGTATGTCACACTTTACAAACAAAATAAAATAGACAGTGGTGTTTACACAGAAAAAGAGAAATGCACATGTATTTTGTCGAATGTTACACTACCTAACTATGAATGAAAATATATTTGACGTTGACCAGTTATGCTGCCCGGTTTCTCAGTGTTTACTTTACAGGTTTATCAAAGAACATGACTCTAAAGAGAAGGTTTATCCGTCATATACTGTATTTTTTTTTTTTTTAAATCTACATGGAAGCACTCACTCTCGCGGATACAAGCGGCCGAGATGGGTTTTCTCCGCAGGGTGGCTGGTGTCTCCCTTAGGGATAAGGTGAGAAGTTCGGTCATCAGGGAGGGACTCGGAGTTGAGCCGCTCCTCCTTCGCGTCGAAAGGAGCCAGTTGAGGTGGTTCGGGCACCTAGTTAGGATGCCACCTGGGCGCCTCCCTAGGGAGGTGTTCCAGGCACGTCCAGCTGGGAAGAGACCAAGGGGTAGACCTAGGACCAGGTGGAGGGATTATATCTCTTCGCTGGCCTGGGAGCGCCTTGGGATCCCCCAGTCAGAGCTGGTTGATGTCGCCAGGGAAAAGAAAGTTTGGGGCTCTCTGCTGGAACTGCTACCCCCGCGACCCGACCACGGATAAGCGGGAGAAGATGGATGGATGGATGGATGGAAGCACTCACGTCCCGTCAGAGATGACTGAGATTGTATTTTTTAAAGCTTTACATTGAGTATGACTCTGCACTTGAGCAAATGTGGAATGAATTAATTAACAATTAAATGTACTGAACTCAAACTTGCAGTTGTGAGTGTGTTTTATCTGTGAGTCTTTTATACATTTAGGCCTCTTCAATAGCATTACTCTGTACATAATCAGCATGGAGCTGGGACATAATTCACTCACGATTGGTGTAGTTTCTACATTACATTACATTACATTACATTGCATTTAGCTGACGCTTTTATCCAAAGCGACTTACAATAAGTACATTCGACCAGGAAGACACAACCTTGAAGAAAACAGAATCATATAAGTACATCAGGTTTCATAGAGCCAAACATTTCAAGTGCTACTCAACTGGCTTTAGGTAAGCCAGTCCTTTATTAGTATATAAGTGCTTCGTTAATAGTTCTATCGCTCGAAGTGGAGTCGAAAGAGATGAGTTTTCAGTTTGCGCCGGAAGATGTGCAAGCTATCTGCCGTCCTGATGTCAATGGGGAGCTCATTCCACCATCTTGGAGCCAGGACAGCAAACCCACGTGTTTTCGCCGATGGGAACTTGGGTCCCCCTCGCAGCGAGGGCGCAACGAGTCGTTTGGCTGATGCAGAGCGTAGTGCACGCGCTGGGGTGTACGGTTTAACCATGTCCTGGATGTAGGAAGGGCCAGATCCATTCGCAGCACGGTAAGCAAGTACCAGTGTCTTGAAGTGGATTCTAGCAGTTACCGGAAGCCAGTGAAGGGAGCAACTACATTGTTATGATTTAAACATAGTGATATTTTAGTGGGATCTGTTCTAAAAAAATATATTATTTAAGATGGTCAAAGTCAACTTTATTTTCAATCTTCTGTGTATGAGATACAGACAGGGAGAAATGCTGTTCCTCACAATCCAGAGGAATACACATAAATATCTAATACATATATAGGTACATATACGTGTGTATATATATATATACACACATACATAAACTCCTATACACCCTCTTATATATATATATATATGCACATACACATAATCAAACTTAGAGACATACGTATATACACATACTGACATTAGGAGGAGAGGTGGGAGGGATGGTAGAGAATTTAGAGCCGTGTGGAAAAATGATTATGATCACATTTTATTATATCGCTGAGGGGAAATTCAGTGTTTCACTGGTGTTATTACAATTACACACATAGTCCCGAAATACACACACAGAACAAAAGGTCTAGGAAGTAGTATATGACCTGACACTTGAACATAAGAGAAACTTGTAGAATTTAAAATGTACATCTCGTAAAAATTACTTAAATCACAAAACATTATGCCAGTTAAAGATTAGCATGGATACCTCCAACTTGTTTTACCTGAACTCTGAAACACCTATTAACACATTTAAGCATATAAGCAAACCAAACAAGGTAACATTTACCAAGGCGGGGCAATTACATTTAATATACAATTATTTTGGAAGTTATGTGACAGCTTGAGTTGCTACAGTCACATCTTCTCAGTTGACTGCTGCTGATTTGATGGTGCTAATTGTAGGTGATTCAGTGAGTCATGTTTGTGATAAATGCAATAACATCCAGAGGTGGGAGAAATACTCGTAGAACTTTTACTTAAATAAAAGTAGAAGTACCAGAGTATAGGAAAACTCAGATACAAGTCAAAGTTCTGCATTTAAAATGTTACTCAAGTAAAAGTACAAAAGTATAAGCATCAAAATATACTTCAAATACCAAAAGTATTCATTATGCAGGTTGGTCTATTTCAGAATAATATATATTACATGTTTTGATTATTATTGATGCATTAGAGCAGTGGTTCCCAAACGGTGTGCCACGGCACACTGGTGTGCCGTGAGGCAAGTCCGGGTGTGCCGTGGGATTTTGTGACAACCATACGTTATTATTGCAATATACAACTACACAAAAATAATAATTTTTTATTTACTATAATATCAGTACTTTGTAGGTTTATATGTACGTAATCTGCGCGACTTGTGCGTCCACATCTCACGTGCAGTGCTGCATAAACATGGCTGAGTCAGCGATAACTTTGGAGGGGTGGAGGTCTGCCCATTATTTTGAGTTCGTCCGAAGAATAGACAGGAATGTGACGGTGAGGTGCAAACTGTGTCCAGGCCAGCAGCTGTTATCCACTGCTGGAAACACCACGTGGTCAAACCTCAACAAGCACCTGCAAAGAACAAATGCTAAGGTGAAGCTACCGCACAGCTATTTGTTGTTTGTTTATATCACGTCGTCTATTCTTCTTCTCTGTTTTCCGGTTGTTGCCTGTTTTGAATGACAAATACACACTACCGCCGCCTGCTGGTAAGGAAAGTTATTGCCACTCAGGCATGCGCAAGTTCGTACGTGCTCGGCGAGTAAAGTAACGAGTTACTTTATGTAGATAGTAACGAAGTAGTGTAATATATTACTTTTTTAAAAGTAATATGTAATATATTAAAAAAAATGAGTAACGACCCCATCTCTGGAGTTGGCGTTCTCTACTCTGGTTTACATGAAGAACAACAGGAGGTCACGGGACTCACGGCTCTCTGTTGAACAGGTCTTGCGAGTGGCCCTCTCCTCAGTGCCAGGATTCTGCACGCCCCGACAGGCACATGTATCTCACTAATTTGTAAGTCGGCAAAAATATTTACAATAGCACATGTTTCAATGCTGATTGCTGAAATGAGTGTGTTGCTGCTTTGATGAAACCTAATTTGATAAAGTTTCAAATTAATTTCTGAAATATTTCGTTAATAAATATTTCATGAGTAATATAGTTGTCTTTGTCACATTTTATTTGGCATTAGTAAATAATTATGCACATTTACAGATATTTTACATGATATGAGTGATAACACTTGTTATAAGGGCTGTTTTGCACAATAGGTGTGCCTTGAGATTTTTACTTGTCCTTTGGTGTGCCTTGGGCACAACAAATTTGGGAACCACTGCTTTAGACCACCAGGGGGCCATGAGGTTGACTCCAGAGTTGATGAAGGTCAGATGGACATGGAGAGCAGCCAGAAACTCCTGAACGCTCAGATGGACGAAGCAGAACACCTTGTCCTTGTACGTTCCTCTCACTTCTTTAAATACCTGTGTGAACACTCCTGAGTACACTGAGGCTGCTTTGATATCGATGCCACAGTCTCTCAGGTTGGACTTATAGAAGATCAGGTTGCCTTTCTGCAGCTGCTCAAAAGCCAGTTTCCCCAGAGACTCCATCATCTTCCTGCTCTCTGGATCTGTCTCAGCTCCTCCATCATACTTGACGTTCACTTTGGACTGAACCACCAGGAAGTGGATGTACATCTCAGTCAGGGTCTTGGGCAGCTCTCCTCCCTCAGTTTTCAACATGTCCTCCAGAACTGAAGCAGAGATCCAGCAGAAGACTGGGATGTGGCACATGATGTGGAGGCTTCGTGAGGTCTTGATGTGGGAGATGATGGTGCCGGCCTTCTCCTGATCTCTGAATCTCTTCCTGAAGTACTCCTCCTTCTGTGGGTCAGTGAACCCTCGGACCTCTGTCATCATGTCCACACACTCATGAGGGATCTGATTGGCTGCTGCAGGGCGTGTGGTTATCCAGAGGCGAGCAGAGGGAAGCAGCTTCCCCCTGATGAGGTTTGTCAGCAGCACATTCACTGAGGTGGACTTTGTGATATCAGTCAGGATCTCAGTGTTGAGGAAGTCCAGAGGAAATCGACACTCATCCAGACCGTCAAAGATGAACACGACCGGGAACTGATCAAACCTGCAGATTCCTGCGTCTCTGGTTTCAGAGAAGAAGTGATGAACGAGTTCCACCAAGCTGTACTTTTCATCACTCTCCACATTCAGCTCTCTGAAGGTGAATGGAAATATGAACTGGATGTCCTGGTGGGCTTTGCCTTCAGCCCAGTCCAGAGTGAACTTCTGTGTTAAGACTGTTTTCCCAATGCCAGCCACTCCCTTTGTCATCACTGCTCTGATTGGTTTACCTCTTTCAGTTGAGCCTTTAAAGAGGTCTTCTTGGCTGATGGGTGTTTCTGGTCTGTCTGGTTTACTGGATGCTTGTTCGATCTGTCTGACCTCATGTTCCTTGTTGACCTCTGTGGTGTCTCCCCTGGTGATGTAGATCTCCGTGTAGATTTTATGTAGGGTTTCAGATTTGTCCATAAATGTGATATTTTCAAATGTTTCCTTCAGTTTTGATTTGAGTTCACCTTGGCACTTCGTGAGAATATCTGAGTGAATAAGAAAGACATTTACACGAAAGACACATCAAAAGATTACCTTCTAATTGGACCCATTTCTGACAAATAGCAGGTTATTTTCCTCATATCAAGTCACTGGATCGTGTTGCATATTTATCCGTACATTGTCCAGTATAAGTTGCACCCCACAGAGAACCATCTGTTTTCCCACAGAGAACCATGGCCCTAAACCTGACTGACTCTTATTCCTGCTGCTACCAGCAGATCCAAACACCCACTGAGGGTGTGGACACAGCTCTCTCTCTAGCTATACAGGAAGTGGATGGCTCTTACTGTGTTGCAGACCCTGGGGGGTCCCAGTAATAACCCCTCCCTTCCTCACCAAGTCATGTAGGATGGCAAAGAATACCCCCTTCCACCTGTAGGCGGCTGGGCCATTAGTAATGACTAGGACAGTCCCATTCAACATCCTGAGACTGAGTCAGCAGCTAACCTACACTGTGGAAAACAGCCGGGGTTTATCCATGACTCCTCCTCCTGAGAGATCTGACAGTTCGGCAGGACGAACCTCATTCCAAACAGAAATGGCCGTTTCCTGGGAAAACGTAGCACTCAAAGACTCACTGCCATTTCAGAGCACACTGATGACTTTCTGGTCATTCCTCTGATCCATCCCCTCCCCAACACTGGCTTTCAGCATGACCCACTTGTATTACATATCTCCAATGTCCCACCAGGATAAACTCGTTAATATGAAGTTTAGCGCAAGTTCAATCAGGAAGACCAAGCTCTTCATTCAGATTACACGTCACTTCATTACCCTCTCCTCCCTCATTAAGTGATCGGGGGCGTTACTCCCCAGCTAACCAATCTCTCCTCTCTCCATTCTCACAAGCCTATCGTTGCACCCGCTAATCCCTTTATATCTGCTCTTCCCTCTTGTCAGCTGTCATTTCAGGTGACAAAACTCAACCCTCCTCCACCCCTTTCGCCACCTTCTCTTTTCCGATTCAGAGTACTCAGACCACGAACAGGGATCTTGATCCGGGCCGACTCAAGGCCTGAGATTCGACTTTTTCAAACTGCGCTCGGTATCCCCCAGCAGCCCACTTGCTCCTCCTTCCCCAACTGCAGCAGCAGAGCTTCGTTCCAGCTCCAGGCATATCTTCATCAGCTCCACAGTCTTGCGGATAAAGCTACAGGCGGCGTTCCCCAGCGCGGTTAACGGTTCCAGCTGGCCACCTCGCAAACCCGGACGCGGGAGGAAAGGACAAGGAAATCCGGCTCCACGGAAGTTCCTCCGGATGAATGGAAATGGCGTACTTCATGCAAACAATTGACGCATGCCTTCAGTTTCTCGAGAGGGCATCACTGGCATCAGGGCCGCTCAAATGCGGCGCTTCCGGCTTCACGCGGAACGGGCCCTCATCGCATGCGAAGCTTTACACATTTCTGGCTTGAACCACAGCCCCTCCCATTGGCAGGGCTTAAGCTACATCCCATAGAAGCTACTTCTCTTCCCGGCTCAGTAGTCAGTACTGGACACTAAGTGCGTCATAGGCGGCTAGCAGGTTCATTGCACAGCCCAGGCTCTCGCCTCTTCTCTCCTGCGCCTCACCTCTAAAACAAGGCGTCAGGTGTAGCGCTGGCAAGAGGCAGTTTGCAAATTCACGAGATGTTCTTTTTTCCTCTAAGAAATATTCAGTTTCTCGGCGCACCAACGGCTGGATCTACGACAACAACACTTTTCGGCAGCACTGTCCAAATCTGTTTACAGTTCTGATCCACTTTTAAATCCGTAAACATTACAGAGGTGAATTAGGTTCAAGGGGAAATATTGCGTCATTGTTTGCGTCATGACGTTTACGTCGCCGTTTTCTCCCAATACCGCTGTCAAACAAACATCAATAGACGATTGCGTCGAGTAGTTTTAATCATACGAAGCAGATTCAATTAAGAACTAGGCTACTTCTTCAACCTTATACTTTTCTAGGATGCCGTTATGCATCGGTTATCATGTGGTTCAGCGGCATTAACGCCGCTGCAGTGCGTTGTGCACCGCAGCTTATTCCACTGTTAACTCACACGGCAGCGGTCGCCGTTAAGCACTCACTGTCCGACTGTCACACAAGCAGCTGATCATTATTCCCCATCTCATAGCGATGTGTTTCAGAATTAATTTACGCCGTCGGCATCACAACGCCGTCATTAAGGTTCTCTGGCATTCTACAGGTGATGTTGCTAAGCAACCGAGCTACTCAGTTATCTTGACTACTTGTCACTATCTCGTGGCATTAAACCGTTTCCTACACAATCAACAGAATCTCAGTACTGGTTAGCGCTGCCTGACTTGTATAGATGTTCCAAGGTGCGGTCGCGTTCAGTCACTTTGTTCAGCGCTACTGCTCGTTACAACTCTATTCACTTTAGCGTAGGCTACTAGCATGACTGGTATTGCCCAGGGTAATCTCGATGACAAGGTCAATGTTCCCCCTTTCTACGCACGGAGATAATGTCATCTTAATAGCGTGCAGGCCAAGGCTGGCTCTTCAAAGCAGATATTAACGACGCGCTTTAAAGTTCCCATCATCCGTTCAGCGGAGCTCTTTCAGCCTCAAGTATTAGGAGAAACTACTCGTGCACCGGCTACTCGGGCAAATAATGTTAATAGTTGTCTCTCCCCAGTTCAATCACCCACTGCCCAGGGAGATCCCCTAATGCGTTGCTCTTTTACGCCATCTAGTGTTCAAATACAACATTACTAACCTAACACCGCTCAACTGGGAAAAGAGAAGAAGAGAGAAGAGAGAAGAAGAACGAAGAAGAGACTCCTCCAGGAGCACAGCGTTCCTAATCATGAGGAACTATAGGCCCAGTCACACACCTGGAGTTCCTAGGCATCACATCAAGCTCATGGTAATTAACGTTCCTCTAACCAAACTGCGTGCATCCACATAACGTCAAGGTATACAGCAAACATCTCCAACGACAGTCGCTCTTCCTCACCGGGCAACCGTACTTCGCATACGGATAATCTTCGGCACGCCATCATCTCCCGCTTCCTGGAGGTGGCATCCGCCGGCCTCACGACGACCGCGTTCTTCCCCGACTCTTAAGGACGTGCACTGCACTTCGTTTTGGGGGGAATCTCGCAGGGTAAGCGAGTCGCAGTCTCGAGCCCACTCTCTTCAGTAGCGACTCTTCCCTGCACGAGATCATCCGCATAGCGGCACGCTCAGATTTCCACCATTGTTTAAACATTTATTATCACACTCGTTGGATCTAACACTAACGTCCCTCCATCATTCTCACTTCAGATGATAGAAGACAGTCTTAATCACTCAATCAGCTCATCAGCATCTATGACTCATCCTGGTGTCTGCTAATCAAGCTAGACCTATATCATGGGTCATGTTTCAGTATTTAACTAAGCGTATGTCATTTTATGCGTGCCTCCTGCACTTCATTCATATTCTCGGCTTCATGCTCACATGGCTTGCTGTTAAGCCAGGTTATGACATTCATGCATCACTGTACTCCAGCTAACAGCTCACGTGCATTACATTGTCTACATCTCCCTCTTCGCCCGGACATCGGCTCGTGCTGGCAATCCAAGATCTCTCCAGCTTACCTATGGTAAATATGCATATAACTGGTGGTGGTGTCTTAATAGCATATCAGGGCTTTCGTCAAGATAGGTGCAGCGACCTCTGCTGCCAATCAAGGCATTTCTTCAACCCTTAACTCTGGGATTTATGCATAAAGCTGGTGGTGGTTTCATAGCACGTCAGCATGTAGGCTATACGTGTCTCTCATCATGATTCTGGATTTTAATTGCATGTCTATTTAAGTTTATGGGCTCGTATCCCCGGGAAATAATGTTCGTGTCACATGTTCGTATTTCAAGCCACGGGTCTATGTCCCCCTGCTCTGCAGGCACTGATTTCTGGTCTGGGTAATGTTTACGTCGACGTCAGGCTGTTGACCATCGTGTCTGTGTAGACTTCGTGTCTGTGTAGACCTCCGTCTCTTCGTAATAAAGATCCCTGCTTCATCAGGCCGTCCGACCATCGTGTTGGCGTAGTCAAGCCCTGCGTAGCCAGGCAGGCGACCTTCGGGTCGTTTTCATATAAGCCTGGCACTGATTTCGGCAGTCAGCATCTTAGGATGGACTGTAAGCCCGGCAGTTGATTCTGGCAAATTGCTTGATCCACGTGTTAATCTCTCATTTCCTCCACAGATCACTGCAGTCAGCCCACAAGCTAAGAAACTCATTACATCTCAGTATATCATACTTCACTTCTTTTGGGGGGTTTCATCAGAGCGGTTCTTCCCCTCCTGAATGATTATCCTGCAAACCGGGGCCTAATCGCCAAACACCGTTCCATTCTCCTGTTATAATTCTGGCAATCATTATTACATTCACATTATGAGTCCCGGTAGTAAATATGTATTTCATACATCAACGTCTCTCCTGATTGAAATAGCATTGGTGGTTCAGTGGTAGAATTCTCACCTGGATGCCCGGGTTAGATTCCCAGCCAATGCAGCAGAGTGTTTAAGTGGCGCAGTCTGCAGGAATTTGTGTTGGGAACCGAAGGGTCGCCGGTTGGAGTCCCGATCGGACCAAAATAATACGGAGTGTAGACAGGTTCCTGGAGAGGTGCCAGTTCACCTCCTGCCCTTGAGCAAGGCACAGAACCCGCAACTGCTCCCTGGCGCTGGACAGACTGGCCGTCTGTTTTGCTCAGGCCTCTCTCACCTGTCCTGTGCATGTGTGTGTATTGTACTGTCTGTTACCACAACCGAGTGAACAACTGAGCTGAATTTCCCCTTTGGGAGGAAATAAAGCGTCTTCTCCTTCTTAATAACATCGGCTGCTAATCATAATGACGTTGGATAGTGTCAGTGCGGTCGGACTCTCAAAGCACAGCAGTTTCTTTTCCTGATGAATCTTCCTATCATTAACCCCAAGATGTTTCACAGAGGTTAAGGAATTGTGGTTAGGAAGAGACGAAAGAAGATGTGTTTTGGACAATTTTACCGAAACCCAAACTTCCTAATCCAGGAAAGGTAATTGGATTTCTAAAATGCTGATCTATAAAGGTTTTACTACCCCTCACCTGGAACCAACAGGGTGACCCTGCCAGAAACTAGTGACCCTGACCTCTCTGCTTTCAGGGGTACCTCAGCCCCAACACCATGTGGGGGTGATGGTTCTCTGAGGGGTATATCAGGAGTGAACAATAAAAAAAGTTATATATATATTTGGTAAACTCTTTTTTAAAGACCTACCTTCAGGGTCTGATGGGAATTTTGATAATTCCTCGACAAGATCATTCCTCGGGATCTCTTTCAAAACGTCTATGGTCACTTTAATGGTGTGTATGCCGTAGTAGGGAAGCATCAGATCCACTGTGTCCATCCGGTCTGCTGCTTTCTCGAGTCGACTCTTTGGGATTCCTGGGAATGTTAGGACCTTCTTCTCCAGGAACCACTTGAATTTTTTTAAGTCCTTTTCCTCCAAATGTTCTAAAGTTGTTAATAGGACTTCTCTAGGTGTCTCCATCTTTTCTCCCTGAAGAGCAAAGATACCAAGAAAGAAAATCTTTATCTTACAGAACAATATGTTGTTGTATTGTATTTTTGTACTTTTGAAAACCATAACAGGCCTTCAGGATCCAAAGAACAGCTGCCATGTGACTTTGGATGGCTTCAATTCAGATGTCGAGTTATTACATGCCCTAATCCAGGGGTGCCCAACCAGTCGATCGCGATCGACCGGTCGATCGCGGGGAGATTCCCAGTCGATCGCGAGATGTGTCTAAAAATAGAACAACAATATTCTGTTTTATCGTTAATGTCCTGTAACATAATCTTCCTGTGCCAGAATAATGCACTTGAACGCATCAAAGCTTTGTGATTGGCCGGCGTGACCCCATGTGTCGGGGCGTGGCTGGTGAGCAGTGGGCAGTGCACTAGTTCGCTAACGTTATCCGTGTCAACAGGAGTGACAGTCCGCACACAAACAACACAAGACCGCAATTATGGCAGAAGCAAAACATATATAATTTTCACTCCGAGTGGGAGGATGATTATATTTGTATCTATTCCAATTCAAAGTCCATCTGTCTCATCTGCAATGCGAGCGTGGCTTTATCGAAGAAGGGTAATTTAGGAGCGGCATTTCAAAACAGTGCACAAACGCTACGAGACGGAATTCCCTCCTAATTCTGCCCTACGCTCCAAAAGGGGAGGGGCCTGAGAGGACAGCTAAATGCACAGCAGTCCATTTTCACCAGGTCAACAACAAGAGCAAGGCTGCTACCAGAGCATCTTATCGTGTCAGGCACGTTCTTGAGAAACACATGAAGTCTTTCAAAGACGGCGAAGTTGTGAAAGAAGCGTGCCTGGAGGCTGCCGATGCGTAATAAAAATAACAGTAGCATTTCAACAGGTTTTTGATATGATAAAAACTCAAGTTAGATACCGTTATTAATCAGCTGTAAGTTTGAGTCTGAGTGATACTCTCACATCATGAAGTACTCTGAGTGATACTCTCACATCATGAAGTACTCTGAGTGACTACATATGTTTCATCTGAACACGAACAGCCTGAGACACAAAGTGGCTGAACTCAGGCAGCTATTCATGAACGGTAAGGAAAGCATATTATGCTTTTCTGAGACCAAACTGGACAATGCCATTACAGATTCAGAGATTGAAATTGAAGATTATCTTGTAGTGAGAAGGGACAGGAACGTGAATGGAGGTGGTGTCTGCATGTACATACATAAAGACACCAATTTCAAAAACCGTACTGACCTGCATCATGAAAATATTGAATCTGTGGGTTGAAATTCTTTTTGACAATGCTAAATCTGTAATAGAAACAATCTATAGACCACCGGAACAGAGTGGCTTTTATGATACATTAGATGGGTGTTTGGCTGATGTGGGGGATGTAGAGACAATTATTATTGGAGACTGGAACACGGATATGCAACGTAAAGACACGTCCGTCTTCAAGTCCTTCAGTGGGATTTGTGATCTGCACGGCTTCAGCCAGCTAATCACCCAACCCACCCGGGTATGTGAAACAACACAAACTACCATTGATCTCATTCTGACCTCTGGCAGGTCCAGGATCTCCAGTAAAGGGGTTATAGCATGCGGGTTAAGTGATCATTATATGATATTCTGTACCCGCAAAAAGCTAAAACAAAGGGCCGGCTGTCACAAAACAGTCATATCTAGAGACCTCAAACACTACTCTAGCGAGGCCTTTAACCTAGAACTGGAGAGCCTGGACTGGTCAGATGAGCTCAGTGGTACACAAGTTGAAGAAACATGGCTTGGTTTCAAAAACTAATTCTCTGCAATACTCAATGATTTGGCCCCCCTAAGAACAACCAGGGTAACACATCGCGCTGAGCCGTGGATGCACTCCGGCATACTGACCGCCATGAAAACCAGAGACAAAAAATGCTCTGAGTTTCATAAAAGTCAGTCAATGCTTTCCAAAAGCACGAGCAGTGAACTCCAGGCCCACGTGACTGAACTCAAAGTGCAAAGAAACCGACTAAGAAATGACGTAAGCTCCATGATCAAAACTGCCAAAAAGAATTTCATCAATGTCAAAACTGAGGAAAACAAAAATAAACCCTGTGAACTTTGGAAATGACTCAATAACCAGCTTGGCTGCAGTAAAAAACTCAAAACGAGATTTTCTAACTTAAACATAAAGACAGATAACCGGCTCATCACAGACAAACTGGATATGGCCAAGTACTTGAACATTTTTTTCACTCCACTGACACATGCCTTCTTTATTTGAGCGACCACATCAAACAAGAGGTGGACGAGGGAAAGTACTGCGGCATGATGATGCTGGACCTACGAAAGGCTTTCGACACTGTCAATCACCCCATTCTGATTGACAAGCTAAAAGCAATTGGTTTTGATAAACTATCGGTGAGCTGGATGCGGTCCTACCTGGAGGGGAGAGAACAGATGGTGGAGGTAAACGGTACTCTGTCCCCCCCCTCCCAGTGAGCTGTGGTGTTCCAAAAGGAAGCATATTAGGTCCGTTACTGTTCCTAATTTATGTAAATGACATGTCATCAGCATGTGACTGCAACTTGTTCCTGTTCGCGGACGACTCAGCCCTGCTGGTCTCTGACAGGAGCAGGTTGCAGGTTGAAAAAACCCTCAGCTCCGAGCTCGGCAGAATCTGCACCTGGCTCGCCGATAATAAACTATCATTACACCTGGGTAAAACAGAGTCCATTCTCTTCGGTTCGAAACATAATCTCAGCAAATCCGACGACTTCTCAGTTACAGTGGGCGACATTATTGTCACAAGTAAGAAGGAAATTACATACCTAGGATCTATTCTTGAGGCAAACCTCTCCTGTGATAAAATGGCATCCAATGTAATAAAAAAAGTCAATCAAAGAACTAGATTCCTATACCGGATCTCCTCTCTGGTAAACAAAAACACCCTGAAAACTCTGGCAGGAGCACTCATTCAAGGGTACTATGACTATGCTTGCACGTCATGGTACCATAGCACCTCCAAGGCGCTAAAAATAAAACTTCAAACATCGCAAAATAAACTGGTCAGACTACTGCTTGACCTTTCATCTAGAACCCACCTCACCTCTGCCCACTTTGACAACCTAGGATGGCTTAGAGTAGACGACAGAGTACTTGCAATGGGCCTGGTCTACAAGATCCACTACACCCCTATGGTACCCATGTACACACACACACACACACACACACACACACACACACACACACACACACACACACACACACAAAAGACATCTGCCCAGGGCCCCTTGAGCAAAGAGGACCCACAGTGACAAGATGGGCACAACCTCACTCATCATACATTGTTTTAAATGACACTCACTCTTCGTCATAACTAACACAGCTTTTCTATCGGGTCAAATTCATATACTTTCTAAACCGTCTCTGTACTGTAGGTCTCACTATGTATGCGCTCACCTTTATTACTACGCGGCGGCGATGTATAGCCGAATCACAGCCCCACCCTCACTCATGTCACATTTTGACCGTTCTGGGGGGGGGGGGGGGGTCAAAGTTCTGAAAATAAATGTAGTTCTGTGAAAAAAGTCAAAAGATGAGAAAAGTCAACATTCTGAAAAAAAGACACAATCCTGAGGAAAGAGTTCAAATACTGGGAAAAAAGTCAGAATTCTGAAACAAATTTAAATTCTGAGATTAAAGGTGGGGTAGGTAAGAATGAAGAAACCAGCTTGAGTGGCTAGAATTTGAAAATACACAACCGGAACAAATCTGCCCCTTCCTCACAGAGCCCCTCCTCCAACACACACGAACGCGCACATGACCAATGAGGGCACGAGGTCAGTTTGTGCCCAGATGGAAGGCTGACAGGCAGGTAGGCCATCCAGTTACTTTAGCCGGCTCAGATGATTGGTGCTTTCTACAGCGCCACGGCTTCAAAGCACTTCAGATATTCATTGCTATCGGGATGCTAAGAGCATTCCATGGAATATAACAAGTGTTTCTGAAGGGAACTATACGGAAGAGGATTAGGGCCACATACAAACAAACAAATAATGTGTTCTGACTTTAATCTCAGAATTCTGAGATGTGGCCCTAATCCTCTTCCGTATATAATAAAGTGTTTCTGAAGGGAACTACCTACCCTATCTTTAAAAGTGGAAATTAGTTTTTGAGGAAAGAGTAAAAATTCCCACAAAAAGTTATTATTCTTAGAAAAAGTAACAAATCTGTGAAAATTCTGAAATGTTCAGAAAAGTATAGAATAATGTTTTTTTCTGAATTGGAAAAAAAATCAAAAGTCCGGATTCAGAATTAAAAATATTTGAGAAAAGACAAAATTGATTGATTTTAAAAACTCTTAATGTGTTTTCTTTACACTCGTCCAGGGGTCTGTCTTTTCCACCAATCTTTTTGTCTGGAGCAGCAACACATATTTGATAGCTTGATAGCTTATAACGTTGTATTTATTGTTACATCATAGACGAAAACTACAGTTTGTTTGCATTTATTATTTATTACATTCTAGAAAACTGGTTACCTCTAATTAGAAACAAAGAACTCGTATAAGGAGAATTAATAAAAAGACACAGGCCTACTTCAAAATGAATCAGCACTTGGGGAGTCCTCTGCACATTTGAAGAAAA
Organism: Gymnodraco acuticeps; assembly: GCF_902827175.1. NCBI lineage: Eukaryota > Metazoa > Chordata > Actinopteri > Perciformes > Bathydraconidae > Gymnodraco > Gymnodraco acuticeps. Next base: position 82,424 of record NW_022991725.1, on the reverse strand, counting down.
TGAATATAATTCAAATGGACCCACTTTGAAATAAATAAAACATATAGCTGCACCCTGAAGTAACGTGTTATAGCAGAACGTTTAATACAGCGTATTTCTGGTATATTCATTTTATTATGTCACCTGTGTTTTTATATATTCATGTGTGTACTTAATTACTTTGTATTAAATAGTAGCAGTCTGTATAACAAGAAGCTGGAAATATGAGAAGTGAAACATTTCTATTAGGAGTAGTGGAGATGTGAGAGATGAGATGTCCTTATTTGGACACAGCTCAAGCCTCTGGAATGCTGCATGGTAAGATGTGTGTGTGTTCATTGCAGCGGCTATATATGCTGTATAATTACTGCTCAACTATACCTGTGTTTGTGTTTTATTGATTTCTCTCCGTCTTATTCTTTCATGTTGTGAGTACTAAATTGCCACAACATTGTGAAGTAGTTGGCTTAAATGTGTTTAATGACTCTGTGTGAAGGAGGAGCAGTTTAGCATGACAGGAGACTAGAGAGGTGGGAGAGGAGACATCCTTATTTAAACACAGCATGTCAAGAATCTGGAATGATACATGTCTAAAATATGTGTGTGATATTAAAGTAACTGATATGTATTACTTGTATTGGCCAACTATAAACAGCTATGTCGTAAACATATCTTTAAGATACCTAAAGTATGTGAAACTGTGTGTGTATTGAACTGATGGGGGAGGGGGCCGGAGAGAAGGAAGTCTATGCAGAAATACCTCAAACTCAAGAGACTCTTATTTCAGGTTCATCTCGGCTGGCTCGCGCTGATTCGCTGCGACAGGCTATCGTTTGTATATCTCCCAATGGATGGGCCCTATGGGAGGAGCATCCAACACAACTCCTCCCCGTTGTTCTTACGTGTATCCTGTTGTGAGCTTTGTCCGGTCTCTTTTCCTCCTGCCGTCAAGACAGTAAGATCTCCCCGCACTGGGACCAGAGCAGGGGCGCCCCTTTAAACTTGTATTGTTGTTCTTTTACCATTAAACAGATTATTGTTTAACCTTTCTCCCGGTGCTTTGAATTCCTTCTTTTATAAATCTGACCAGCTCACCAAAGGACACGCGGAGCCGAGGTGGGTTTCAGACCACTCATTGCTCCAACAACCCTAAAAAGAGTTAACGGATTGAGTTATGATGAAGCTGCAGCACCTTAGACAACTCCTCTGCACAGATCCAACATCCGGTGAGCCAGTGTGGGGTATCTATATTACTTTGTAAGGGTAAACCCCAGCTCGGTTCAATAACCAGAACCCAGTGAACAAAGATAACAGGACTCATGTTTCAAGTTTACTTGCTGCAAGGAGAGTCAGCGAGTGACATGTCATGTCAACTCCTTAACCAACTCTCAGCTAGGAGAACCAACTCTCACTCGCCTTCTCTCAGTGCAGTCTTTTTATTTCAACAAACAGTAACATGAGACAATCATGTGGTGTTGACCAACGCCTTATTTGTTAGTGTGTGAATCTTGTGACTGTCAGTCATGTGAATCTGTGTGTGTGTGTATGTGTGCCATTTGACAGAGAACAGACTGTTCTCTGTTGCTACATAACACATTTTATGAGAACACATTTTATGAGAATACATTAATGAAAACACATTAATGAAAATAGTATATACATTATGAAAACACTTTTATCCTTCAATAAACTCTAACATTCCCTCCTGTTTTTCATAATTACTAGCTGGTTACAGTGTCTTTATAGTCATTAGCGTCAGACCCAGCAGGGTCACTACACACAACACCTCTCCCAACATAGTCTAGTTGTGATAGTGGTTCTGTTGTTTTCTTCACCGGGGTTGAGACCAGTATTTCCTAATGAAACACCGCCCTTTGTAGCCGGACTTCCACCACTTATCCGTCGTTAAGTTGGAGAGGTATTATCTTTTTGCAGTGGCTCTGATGTATCCACGTAGTTCTTTCGGCGATTTTTAGTGCAGTCGGTGTTGTCAGCAGTACCGTGTAGGGACCGTCCCACCGTGGACAGTGCCAATGCTTCCTCTTAATCACCTTCACGAGGACCTGGTCACCAGTCTGCACTCGAGTATCCTGTAAGGGAGTAGAAATGTCTGGCAGGTTATTTGTTCGAGCTATCTCATTACTTCTGAAGAGTCTGCTCATCCATTCAGTTAATGTAGTCTCTGCCTCAGCATCATCCTCCTCCCTCACCTCGTCTGTGATTGGTAGTCTGAATTGCCTTCCTGTTATGATCTCAAAGGGAGACAACCCTTTTGCCGTGGGTGTGATTCTCATGCATGTTTCTACTTTCCTCTCTGTGGTCGCTCATTGCCTTGAGCATTGTCTGCAACATACTACACAGGCTCTACAAAAGTTTTTAGAAAATGTAATATAGTTGTATGGAAGTGTTCATTTATTATTGTCACCATCCCTCCTGTTGAGACATGGCACGGCCCATGACTCAAATGAGCTGCTGTTTAATAGAGACTAACAGGGAGTACTATCTTGTTGTTTATTCTGAATACTTCAGAAAGGTCAATGTGATGTGTGTGGACGTCCTCTTCTTCCTTTTCTACGTCTAGTCAGTTGTCATAACTATGTAGGTTATGTGAAGGGGGGGGGCCATGTCTTTCGTCTTTGTACTGTCCCTTTTGTCCCCCTTCTTTGTTCTGTGGTCTCTGTTCCTCACAGTCTCTCGCCATGTGCCCCTCCTTTCCGCACCTGTAGCAGAGAAATTTGCCTTCTGCGTTTCTGCCTCCTCCTCTGCCTCTGCCTGTTCCTCTATCATTCCCTCGTCCTCTGTTAAACCCGCCTCTCCCCTGTCCTGGTCCCACAAAGAAAATCTGATTTTCTCCCCCATCTTCTCCTATGAAGAAAGCTGATGCTGACGCTTTCTTATGTCTTTTTTCTTTGATCTGGGTTGCTGCATGTTGTTCTTATATCTAGTAGATATATTTTTACTTCATGTTTTACTCACAAAACAATATAACATTCTTCAGACTAGTAGTTAACTTTATATAAGTTGTACTCTCTCTGAACTCTTCAAAACATCTACTTCTCCTGTCTCTCTCTCTCTGTGCCCTGCAGCTGCTCCTGCACAAGCTTCTCTCATCAATCACCTCTCTGTGTTTAGCCAACAGTGTGCTTTTAGCCTCGTGCAGCACCTCTGTCATGTTTAAACATGAACAGATCCCTCCTGTTTACTTACTCTTTCTTCATAAACACAATGAATGTCTTCTAATGATATTACAAAAACTACCTAATGACAAATACCACACAATTCACAATGCAATGCAATAGTAACAATCAGTTCTCAAAACTTCTCATGAAAACCACAATGTGACGTAACTGCATCCCACAAAAACTATGCTAAAAACGACAAATTATAGTTTCTTATTTATTTAAATATCTACGACACATTGATCTATTAATTTTCAATGTTATTCACTCCAACTTCAGACCAGTCGTTGATTATTCACTCCTTGTTTTAAATTCAACGCTCAGCAGCCATTTTTGAGGCATTTTGAGAAGAAGCACAAGCAGTCATACTTCGGGCTGCTGCTTCAGCAATTAGAGGAAAGCTGTGAAGAAAAAAGGGGGGCTTTCTTTTTATTCTTTGTTCCTGCGCTTTGTGTTCTTCCACTATCGCTCTCTCTTTCTCGCGGCATACAGCGTCAACTGACCCTGAACGCCCTGTCTCCTCGTCTGCTTTCACTGAAACAGCCGCTGCTATCATACCTTCTTCTGCTCCACCTGTCCTTTTATGGGCTTGTTCAGCCCATAAAGCTGCAACCCGCAGTTGAGCTTCTAACTTCTTTCTTTTCTTGCCTTGTGTTGTTCCAGCTGTTGCTGCTCTCAATTTGTCGCTTAATTCTCTTACTGCTTGGTGTTCCTACTGGACAACGTGCCGGTCAGAACCTAATTCCTAATTCACCACTAGTGTACTTCAACAGACCACAGAGTTTTTGTTATCACCGTTAGGTTTCCACTCTGTGCGCTGATTCCACTTGGTGACACTTTTACACACTGCTTTCACTCAATCACTCATAAGTGTACCCAAAGGCACGTCAATCCTCCTCCTAGGCGGAGTAGCCTTTCTCTATCAACGTTTTATCAACCTCCTTAATGGCGGAGTAGCCTTTCTCTATCAACGTTTTATCAACCTCCTTAATGGCGGAGTAGCCTTTCTCTATCAACGTTTTATCAACCTCCTTAATGGCGGAGTAGCCTTTCTCTATCAACGTTTTATCAACCTCCTTAAATGGCGGAGTAACCATGTATATCAACTTTTTATCTTACCCGTTATCTGTGGTCACTGGTCCGGTTGGATTCCGTCAATCGTGCCTAGGATGAGGGAGGTTGGACATATAAGCACCGGCCCGGCCACGAATTCTGCGTCCCGGGTCTTTCTCGGGGTCGGCTGATGATCCCGGCTGTCGACAGACTTGCGGCGTGTCTTTTCCCTCCTCCTTCCCGTCACGATGTATTGGAATCCGGCTCCGAAGGACCAATTAATGTGGGGTATCTATATTACTTTGTAAGGGTAAACCCCAGCTCGGTTCAATAACCAGAACCCAGTGAACAAAGATAACAGGACTCATGTTTCAAGTTTACTTGCTGCAAGGAGAGTCAGCGAGTGACATGTCATGTCAACTCCTTAACCAACTCCCAGCTAGGAGAATCGGCGAGTGACATATGCCATGTCCACTCCTTAACCAACTCTCAGCTAGGAGAACCAACTCTCACTCGCCTTCTCTCAGTGCAGTCTTTTTATTTCAACAAACAGTAACATGAGACAATCATGTGGTGTTGACCAACGCCTTATTTGTTAGTGTGTGAATCTTGTGACTGTCAGTCATGTGAATCTGTGTGTGTGTGTATGTGTGCCATTTGACAGAGAACAGACTGTTCTCTGTTGCTACATAACACATTTTATGAGAACACATTTTATGAGAATACATTAATGAAAACACATTAATGAAAATAGTATATACATTATGAAAACACTTGTATCCTTCAATAAACTCTAACAGCCAGCATCCTTTGCTGTGGAAGCAGATAACTCTAACCACGCGGAATGAAACCCTCTGTGCTCCTCCCATACTTTTCTTTGATGTATCAATAGTTCGCTCATAGAGCCGGGGGTCAGGTCATTCGCCTGGTGCGGGACCGTAGCAGGATGTGACACATTTTAGTTGACCTAATTAAAACCGTTTATTTTATTGTCACAGTATCTCCTCAAAATACAAGATACGAAACATTTTCAACCAAATATAAATAGTCCTACAAATACTTTTATTTGATTTCCTTCTTATTTTTGTCTGAGCTCAAGGAGCCAGAGCAGAGGGCTTGAGAGCCGCGGGTTGCAGACCCCTGCCCGAGTCGCACAGAAGCAGTGTTGGGAGTAACGCGTTACAAGTAACTTTTGGCAGTAACCAGTACGCTAACGCATTACTTTTAAATTCAGTAACGCAGTTACCGTTACTACATGGTGCGTTACTCCGTTAGTTTTTTTATATAGTCAACAGCCAGGCGAACAGAGATGAGAACTGTACTTAGGTACTTGAGTAAATGTACTTAAGTACAGTACTTGAGTAAATGTACTTAGATACTTCCTGTGTCACATGCGGAGACGGGCTGTGGGCGTGTTTGTGTTGTTTACTAACAAGACTATCATGGCGGCGGCGGAGCTCAAGTCTAGTTTCTCCACCTGGAGATATTCTCACTATTTCACTTTTGTCGAGCACAACGAAAAGAACGTTTTAGTTAAATGTAAGTTGTGTCTTGGCGGGTCAAAGATCCTATCTACTGCCCAAACCAGTAATTCAAATCTCTTAAAACATCTGCAAAAACAACATGCTGGGACGAAGCTAGTAGCTAAGACCACAGAGACTCAGCCGACGCCACTCCACCTCCACCTAAGCAACAGCGGCTGGATTTTAACCAAGGGACTGCTAGCCAGGGAAAAGTCGATAAAGCCATTGCACGGTATGTTGTAGAACACATGCAGGCTATTGCTACAGTGGAGTCACCCGCTTTCAGGGAGCTAGTTAGCATGATAGCATGTCCGGGCGGCACACGGCATATGGGACGGAACACTTTTTCCAACTACCTGGAGAAAGAATATACAAAAATGGAAAGCCAGCTAATATCGATGCAATCCAGATTGCATATAATGCATGTCAAGTTGATCAACAGATTGTATTATTCTCCAATGCAATAACAGTACTGAAATGAAGGCTATGAGGGCATTAATGGGAGACATTTTTGCAAGTAAGGAAAACGTTACTTTTCACAGTAACGCATTACTTTTGGGTGTAAGTAACTAGTAAAGTAACTGAGTTACTTTTGACTTGAAGTAACTAGTAATGGTAACTAGTTACTGGTTTTCAGTAACTAGCACAACACTGCACGGAAGTGGACGACAGCACGACATGGATGAAAAATGCGTCTCAGTGTTTCATTATTTATTTATTACACAACGCAGTTTACTGTTGGTTGGTTTCATTTACTGTAAACAAAGCATCTTCAACAGACAATAATCAATCTCTACGAATCACAAAAGAAGTGAAATTAAGCGGATAATGGGATTGGAAACAATTCTAATCAACAAGGCGTCAACAAATATCTACAAACTCAAAATAGAGGTTTTTCCAGTGTTTTTTAAGCTGCAAAACAGAAAGATTCACTCGTTCATTCTAAGAAACGATTAGAAAATGATTCAAAAAGAGGCACTGTCGTCTGAGTCACGGAATACAACATTTAAAGTTCACAGGAAATCGCAAGAAATCGAGTAAAAACAGTGAAGTGTTTTCTCCACATGAACTGTAATCAAATACAAACAAGATCTCAGACACTTTAAAAAAGACAGAGAATCAACCGTTAAAGAATATTTGCTCGAAGGTCCTTCTGGATTATTTTTGATTGAGCGTTTGTTGCTCTGGTTTTAGTGCATGCCTTGAGAGAAAATAGGGAGTGCACACACTCAAAAAATAGCAATACATTATCAAATGTAATTAATTTAGGGCTCAGGATATTGGCCGGATGTTTGAACGCTATCATTTATGTTTTCTTCCAAATAAGTTTTAATTTGCACAATTATTTTAACAAATGCGGTGCAAGTTTTGCGACAGGCAGAACCTCGGTCTCTTTGAAAAGCGTTAGAACAAACATTTCTGTGATCGCCCCTAAAGTCCCTAAAACTCTACAATGAAGACGATTGGAAACGACGTCACATTCTGCCTCAAACACAAGACCCACAGGAAGAGAGAAGGTTCACGAGGTGATATAAGGACACTCAGTGGACCGGATGGTTTGGATATGGTCATGAGGAACAGTTGGTTTACCGCCTGTTGGACTGCAGGGAGGTCCTTGCTTCGGGATAACCGTCAGAGGGCTCAAAGCAGGGAAGAGTCAGCAGGAACACACGATGCTGTTTCTAAATCACGAGACGGCCTCCAGTAGCAGTCGTCACTGTGCAGTCGAAAAGGTGCCGACTTGTCCAGAGGATTGAGAGATGATCTGTATTCAAGTCTCTTCAGTGCTTTGTGTCTCTGGATAGTTAACGGTTATTTCACACGTTCGTCTCGTCCTCCACCAGCAGAGTCTGAGCCTCCGGAGATTCTCTGTCCTCCGACTCCTTCTGAGGCGCCGAGAGCTGCAAGGATGAAAGGAAACATTTCATACAATTGGAAAATGAATCACTCCAAGGCTCTTGAAGAAGAAAGGCGGAAGGAAGATCAGAATCAATTGGAAAAAGATGTAACACTGAGGTAAATAAACGTTACGTCAATAAACTGAATTTAAAATGCACACGTTTCACTATTAAACAAAAACATGTTATTCAAAGATTATTTAAAGAACGACCTCTGAAGTCCCACCGGAAGGAACCAATAAGACTCTGAATAGATCGTCAGAACAAAAGGAAATATGTACGTGTGTTTAATGAACTACAAGAACACTGAGGAAATTAAACCTTAAATCAAAACAATAATTAAAAACTAGTGCTGTCAAAATTATCGCGTTAACGGCGGTAATTAATTATTTGAATTAATTGCGTTAAAATATTTAACGCATTTAACGCATATGCAGAATGGCCCGCCCCATACGTGCCACCAGTGGCAGCGCCAGGGTATGGCTGGGGTAGGCTACACCCATACCAAGAAATGGCTTAGCCCCACCATGAAAAATGATGTTAAAGGAAGCAAAATAAAGTCTGCCAACTCGCGCGGAGTAAATTGCACAGACAGCAGTTAGTCAGATTGATTTCAGTAGCCACGGTTTTGAAAACTTTTGTCACGTAGTGATCGTCTTCTCAATAGAACATCTTTGATAACGGCGTGGTGTTGTTGCAGGAAGTCCCGACGGAGAATACTTTTGCTGTAGTACAGGGGTGCACATAACTGGTACGCAGGTTATGTGCGTAATCTGAAATGCGTACCGTCACTTGTGTCACAAAGCGCATTTGCGTACCGACGTACTTGTGAAGCTTTTCCAGAAGGCGGTTAGATCACCGGACGACAGAGTCGGTCTCCGTGTGCACAGACAGGGCTGCTGTTAACGTCGGTCTGTACAACGGAATTGTGCCAAAACTACGCCAACCGGCTGCGGAGGGAGACTCCCCCCCTTCACTGGAGCACTGCGCTAAAACAGCTGATCACAACGTTCACACTCTGTGGTCACGAATACTCCACTAGCCCCCCCCCCCCTGTCGACTTTCCTGAAGTACTCCCCCGTTGATAGAAATCAACACGTAATGAATTAAGACCCCACGGTTTGGTGATTGATAGGTGTGTGGGCTGTCTTTCATTTTGACACGCAGAAAAATGTTATAATAAACATAGATACTGTATGTTAAATGGATATATCCGCCTTCTTTCATTTATCTTTCCATCCCCACAACAATATACATAAATAAATGGCATATTTTGGACATAGTTCGAATCGTAATTAATCATGATTAATTAATTTTTAAGCTGTGATTAATCTGATTAAAAATTGTAATCGTTTGACAGCCTATTAAAAACCTTTCTGAAAATTCACGTTCTTTCCAGTTAACTTCGAGTTTAAGAATTGTTTTGTTTAAACATTATTTAAGAACAACCTTTGTGGTCTCAACCGTGAGTGAGATCGTCCTTCATAACAAATATCAAATCATTGATCATAAATATAAACAAATATAAGAAATACAGAAATAAAACCGGTTGCAGAACTAACGTACACATTTCATTTCTAACAAGACATTGATTTTAAAGTGGACCTATCATGCTATATTTGAATAATATAGTGTAGGACCAAACCTATAAGGCATATTTATACTTTTTATTTTTCAAAATACCAAACAGATCATGCATTTTAGCCATTCCTCATTTCGCTCAATTTAACACTGTCTTTGCATGGGCTGATTCTGTGAGAGCAGCGCCATCTACAGGCCTGGCATATGTACTACAGCGCCTCCAGCGCTTTCCAACGGCAATGTCCGTGGCTGTCTCCTCCTGATTGGTGGAGTTGGCCCAATAGCCGTAGCGCCACTTCTGTGATGTCAGAGATATTTCAAATCTGGATCAGTCTGTATCAGATCCGCTGCAGCGCCTTTTTAAGAGATTTGGGTTTGGAGGAAAATAGAGAGGGTTGTGTTTTCTGACACTTGGTGAGTTCCCTGGAACACCGGGGACATATATTCATGTTTAAAAGACGTACAAAAGAGCATTTCGCATGATAGGTCCCCTTTAAATTAGTTGTACACAAATGTCAAACTGGTATTTTATCGGATTATTTTCAACAAATCACACAATTTCTTGACTTCCAGCTGCTTTTGGAGAAAATACACTTTAAAGCTCAAACTGTGAGTTGATCTGTGATTTCCCCCGACCTCGATAGAGGCGAAGTCCCGCCCATCTACTTCCGACCCATGGGACCTTATTTCGGAAAAAGTATGTATCAAAGTCAACGGAGAGAGAACGATTATCTTTCGATCCCGTTTGAATTGTGCCACGAGTTACACACATGATGTTTGTCAAACTTAACAAATCATTTTCATGTCAAAAAAGTCACAGTTTGTCGTAAAACTGTTGAAATATAAGACTATGAAAAATACGCAACTAGAAAGACTACAGATCCCAGAGTCCCGGTCCCGCATGCTGGCTCTTAGGAACCGACTAACTCCCCTTGTGTGTGTGCAGCTCTCAACACGCCCAGACTTGGAGTGATTTTCACCTCGTTTAATACTTTCCGCCTCGTTCTGAGAGAAAGGAGTGAAATGTTTCAACGTGACGGCCGTCTGGGTATGTGGAGCGAGACGGGAGATGTAGTTATTGAGCGGTTTCAGTGTTACTTCACAGTTTTACGACACAATTGTATTTTTGTGACTTTCAAAATTATCTTTTAAATTGACAAACATCATATGTGTAATTCGTGGCACAAATCAAATCAAGTTTTATTTATATACACATTTATAAACGATGTTTGGTGCCAAAGTGCTGAACATAAAATAAAAATAGCCTACAGTAGAGACACTTTACAGCAAATACAACAGCACAGACCCTCTGTCCTTAGACCCTCTGTCCTCAGACCCTCTGTCCTTAGACCCTCTGTCCTCAGACCCTCTGTCCTTAGACCCACACATCGTACAAGGAAACACTTCCAGAGAAAACCCACAGTTTAAAGGGAACATGGAGAAACCTCAGGGAGAGCAACAGAGGAGGGATCCCTCTCCCAGGACGGACAGACGTGCAATAGATGCCGTGTGTAAATCGAAGAGATAATACATTTTACAGCATATAGACCGAATGTTAGGAAATGCATGTGTCTGTAATAAGAAGATGAATCCACGAGAATGTCAGCTACAATCCTGAGGAAGCCATCAGGGAAGCAGCATGACGAGACCCAAGGCAGGACCGCAGAGACAGGTTCAGCCACGACCCGAAGTCCACGACTTAATCCAGAACTCAGGATAGAGGATCCAAGACACAGGACTACAGCATTCAAACGGGATGGAAAGATAATCTTTCTCTCTCCATTGACTTCAATACAGACTTGTTCTGAAAGAAGGTCCATGGAGCTGCCCGGAAAGGGAGGGGCTTGGCCTCTCTGTTAAAGCACCCTGCTCACCCTTTATTACATTTTGAATGAATCTATATTTACCGAGTGTCCGAGCGGCGTGACGCAGCAGAGTTTCTTCTTCAGACGTTCAGGAAGGAAACACAACAGCTTCCCTAAACACGGATAAACGGTTCCTGGAGTCACGTCCTCCTCCTTCAGAGGGCCTGCACGCAGAGCACACATTTATCATTTAACATATTAGATAATACTGCATTGGTCCCAGAGCAGGGACGTGTGCAAAGTTACAGAAGCAACAAGCAGAGAGAGGTACAAATACATAATAAAGTACACATTATCAAGACAGCGTGGACAGAATGAACACATTCAAATGATTGCACATAATATTCATAATGCACAAATGAAGCTGCACATAAAACATGTTGTTGCACAGTCGCATTGACCCGGAGACACAGTTTGAGTTGTATGCACTGAAAGAGGAGACTCCTAGCTTTCTGATGATATCAGGATTGTTGTTGTTGTTCTCCAAATATTAAGAAAATATGTCACATTATATAACGACTGTCACGAGTCCTCACTTTGAGAAAAAGGCCTTCAAAGTTTCCTCTCTCTGGAATCCATCGATCTGATTGGTTGTTAGCAAATGATCAAAATACTACGGAGGGAAGTGTGTTTGTATACGTGTGTGTGTGTTTGTGTGTGTGTATTGTGTTTGTGTTTGTGTGTATTAACCCCGTGTGTGTGTAGAAACCCCGGCTGTTGTTCTGCCTGCTGTGACGTTAAGTTACTCCGCTCTCCGCTTGTAATTATGCCGAAGCTTCAAAGTTGTATTTATCTTCTGAATTTGCCGAAACAAGTTTAATATTCTGAAAGCCAAGACTTTGTTTATTTGAAATCAGATAAAAACAAACTGTAACGGACCCTGCCGTGTTATCTATGATTACTATACGCCAGGGGTTTTGTTTTTTAACGCACGTTGTCTGATTATATAATCTTATGCGCGGGCCGCTAGAGTCTGTTGATCTCCAGATGAACAGCAGCATGAGAATAACCTGCAGAAAGTGCCGATGCTCCATGGCGGAGGCTCCGGGAGAAATTGCCGGGATTTGCGTTTTTACCCCCTTAATGTCTGACCAATGGGTGAACAGCATTTCCGTGCACATGACTCGTGTTTAAAGTTTATAGTCCGTTTGAGTTTTGCCGTGTCAACGCAAACCGAACCTTCTGGAAAATGAAGCAATGGAACAAACTGGTCTGGTGCGCAGCTGAGAGCGGACTATTAGGTGTGAATGCACCCTAAGAGGTCAAGACCAAGACTTTAAGAGGTCAAGACCAAGACAGGGCAAGACTAGTGAGAATCCAACACTACAAAATACACCATGAAGGGGTTAGGGTTAGCCTGAAAAAAACAAAAAAAGTGGCGACAGATAACCCACAAGTACCAATAAGTTTAATATGAAACGAAATGATTTCACAGCCGTTTTTTCTAGGAAGAATATCCATGTGCACTCTTTTTAGTTAAGGACTTTATATTTATATTAAATGATAACTACATTTCACAACACTGAATTGTCCTTTAAATACTTGTCTAGTAAAACCTGCCTTTTTAATAATCATGATTGTATTTATTTGATATGATGAACCGTGAGCTTGTGTTGATGCTATGCAGTGGCGTTTTTATATGTACAAAAGAGGTGCGGCACAAAACACTTAGATGTCTATAAGCTATAAGCTTCTGCAGGTTCATGGCTGCTGAGGCACTGGCTCTGACTCTTCAGGTTTACAAATATTATATTTTGACCTAAATCAAAATATTATATTATTTTCAAAAGCCTCTTTAGTCTGATGCTTCAATTAATTGTAAACAGACAGTTCAACAGAAGGATACCCAAAAAATGTAATTTTATCATTTAAATATGGAATTGTTCTCTCTTAGTAAGATCCCATTTTCAATACAATTGCGGTCTTACCTTGACTTGAAGATGAAGTCCATTTGCCTATCCTTCTGGACAAACATCTCTATTACTTTTTTGTAAAAGTCCTCCTTATGTTCTTGTAGTTTCAAAAGTCTATCATAAATGAAAACTCATCACTTTCGACTCCACTTCGAGCGATATAATTATTAACAAAGCACTTTTATAATAATAATAATAATAATTCCTTACATTTATTATAGCGCTTTTCCAGATGCTCAAAGCGCTTTACAAATACACATTACACATATCATACATGCAATGGTCATGTACTGTGGACAATACCCACAGGAGCAAGTTCAGGTGAAGTGTCTTGCCCAAGGACACAACGGCTTTACAGACGCAGCAGCGGCGGGTTTCACCCCTTGATCTGATGATCATTGCACAGCGCACTGCGCCACACCGTCCATCTTCACGCCTCGAGGTCATCGAGGCGCTTTTACAAGTACACATTAGTATCATACATGTACTGTGGACAATACCCACAGGAGCAAATCCGGGTGAAGTGTCTCGCCCAAGGACACAACGGCGCAGTGGCGGCAGGAGCGGGTTTCGAACTGGAGTTCCCCAGCACCCCCTTGATCTGATGACCAGATGCACAGACAGTGGTCTGTGCATCCCGGGTGGCGCAGTGGTCACTTTATTATTATACTAATAAAGGACTGGCTTATCTAAAGCCAGTTGAGTAGCACTTGAAATGTTTGGCTCCATGAAACCTGATGTACTTTATGATTCTGTTTTCTTCAAGGTTGTGTCTTCCTGGTCGAATGCACTTATTGTAAGTCGCTTTGGATAAAAGCGTCAGCTAAATGCAATGTAATGTAATAAATCTAATCTAATCAATAGATTTATGATTCTAAAATTATAAAAGTAGGGTAGACATGTGGATATTATCCGGCTGAACAAAACGTGCATTTATCTAACAGGTTTGTTTCTAAAACCCTATGGAGAAATCTCATTGCTTTTTTGTGGAGGGAAGCCATGCGCAGTTTACTTCCGGGTTTTAGGACGCGTCAATGCAGCTCTCTCGTCTCCTCTTCACACACCACACTTTTCGCGGCACACGTACTTACAGCCAATCAGCTCTGAATGATGTGAGATGATGTATGGTGGGGATGGCAGCACTTTGCCCCTATGGTCATTATTTTTTTTAATATATATAAACGTTGATTTACTGTTAGTCAATGGGATAAACATCCTTTTGGACCCAATTACATCATGAGTCTGCTACAAATAATTGCCTTAAAGGGGCCCTTTTATGCTCATCTCACATTACATGTCACTTGTTAGATGCTTTTATCCAAAGCAAAGCAACATTCAATACTGTGGGTGGCGTGTGGCGCAGTGTTAGTGTTCGGATCAGGGGAGCACAGGTTCAAACCCCACTGCAGTCAGCATGTCGTTGTGTCCCTGAGACTCTTCACCCCAAAGTGCTCCTGTGGGATTGCCCACAGTGTTGAGTATGTGAGTCGCTTTGGATAAAAGCGTCTAACAAGTGACATGTAGTGCAATCCCCACAGTGCCTCTACTGGGACATGTCTCCTTGCTTTAATGTTCAAAAAGCTCTTTATTTTTCTCATGCTGCTGCCTGTGCTGCAGCACCTCTTTCCACCCTGGTTGTTTACCTATATGACAGGCCTCTTGAACCACACACTTCTGGGGCCGTGAACTAATGAGAAACCACAGAGTCAGACCATTTAGAGCTGTACTCTGCCACTGGCCGCCATAGGCGGAATTTAACATTTGCGCTTGGGGGGGGGGGGGGGTAAACCTTTTTTACTGACGTCAGTACACAGTCCCAGCTACTGCGTTGGGTGCTACGGATACAGTAGCAATAAAGCCAGCGCTCACTGAGTATGACTTTTCCACATACGAACACAACTCCTCCCGTCATGCACGCCTCATGCCCGCCGTACACACACACTCATATGGAAGGGGCGGTCTCTCCCCCCAACAACATGCATTAGATAACTGTAGAACTTATCATAACTGCACATCTTATACTTATTTGATAACTACTATATCCCTTGTGTCCTTAACCTCATACATCACACACACACACACACACACACACACACACACACACACACACACACACACACACACACACACACACACACACACACACACACACGTCACAACATGCGACTGCTCAGAAATGAAATGATTTCAAAACATGATATTATTCAGATTTGTATTTTAACAATCATTTTATTACATCTATTAAAATATTGATATACGAAATATCTGTATTGGAACAGTTTTAGAAGTAGTAATGCTGTAACATATTTCAGCCACTAGGGGGGGGGCAATGCGCCTATGCTGGCCAGCTAAAGCACGAAAAAGGAACAGAAACCACCTATTTGTTCGACCAGAGGCGAGCAAGACTTAAACTATGTGAGACCACAACAAATGAAAGGTGAGAGAAACTCGTGTGTTGTTATACAGTACCGTGGGAATTTGAAAAGTAATCAGGCTGTGATTTACATCTCTTCGTGAAGGTCCCTTTACTTTGACTTTAGTTTTCTTCTCGTATCTTCCTGTAATTCTTCTTCATGTTGTGCTACTCTGGGCTGCACTCTAGAAACAACTGAAATGTAAATACTAGTAAATACTGCAATATCTATTACAATGTGAAAAATCAAATGAAATGAAAAATAAAAGGTCAAATTGTATCGCATATTTTCAGCTAGAAACCATTCAATCATGAAACTATTCAGCCTTCTCAGCACATGATGGGAAACTTTCAACTTGTTCAAAATATTTATTTTAATATTCAGCTTTTTAAACTCTTTTTTAACCTTCAAATCCTCTTTTACCTACACCTTGCGCCAAATGCTTCTTCTTCCACATACTTTCAGCTAGACTTCATTCCAACTTCAAAATGATCACAAGACCTTCAGCTATAAAACTTTTTTTTATATCTTTTATACTTCTTGAGATATTTAAATGTCACCTATCACGCTATTTGTAGGCAATAGCAAAGGTTTCACAAATATATAACAACATGTCTATGAAGTGTTTTGCTCCAAACACCAAACAGATCATTCTAGCCACGCCTCATATCCCTCTATTTCACTTCCTGTTTCTAAAGAGCCGATCTGGGTATAAAACTTTAAAGAGGAGGGGTCTGAGCTCATGCGGGACCCGGCAGCTACTGTCTAAACTAAATGCTGCCGTGATGAAACTCCATATCATAATAATTAATAATAATTCCTTACATTTATTATAGCGCTTTTCCAGATGCTCAAAGCGCTTTACAAATTACACATATTTTGTATACATGCAATGGTCACTGTGGACAATACCCACAGGAGCAAGTTCAGGTGAAGTGTCTTGCCCAAGGACACAACGGCTTTACAGACGCAGCAGCGGCGGGTTTCACCCCTTGATCTGATGATCATTGCACAGCGCACTGCGCCACACCGTCCATCTTCACGCCTCGAGGTCATCGAGGCGCTTTTACAAGTACACAGTAGTATCATACATGTACTGTGGACAATACCCACAGGAGCAAATCCGGGTGAAGTGTCTTGCCCAAGGACACAACGGCCTGACGCAGTGGCGGCAGGAGCGGGTTTCGAACTGGAGTTCCCCAACACTCCCCCTTGATCTGATGATCGGATGCACAGACCACTGCGCCACCCGTCCCTATAAAGTATCATATCATATCATGGATTATCAAGGATTCTCTCTGAAACAGTTTGGAGCTCAAAGGCTTTCTCTCTTGCCGGTTATACCACAAGGTGAGTTCCTTTTTACTTCCTGCTTCTTCACACACATGCTCTCCAGTACAGGTTAGCTCTGAGTGTTAGCGATGCTAATGTAAACACCGACCATATTACGTCCAGAACAGTCGGGCATTGTTTCTGATAGCAATGTTTCTGATTGGGCCGTGGGTCCACATTTCAGATATTACGTCATATCGACGCAAATCTGGATCAGCTCCGTCGTTCCCCGTTTTTAGAGATTTGGGTACGGAGGAGAAGAGAGAGGGTTTTATTTCCTGATGCTGCGTGAGTTCCCCGACACACCGGGGACACAGCGGGGACACAGCGGGGACACAGCGGGGGGACACAGAGGGGACACAACGGGGACACAGCGGGGACACAGCGGGGGGACACAGAGGGGACACAGCGGGGGGGGACAGAGGGGACACAACGGGGACACACCGGGGACACAGCGGGGACACAGCGGGGGGACACAGAGGGGACACAGCGGGGGGACACCGGGGACACACAGGGGACACATGTTGATGTAGAGAAGACATCAAAAAGTGACTTTTGCATGATAGGTCCCCTTTAAGATTCAAGCCATTAAAGAATTACAATGCTTACACAACATGTCCTTTATTACATTGAACCTGTTGTGAAAACATTTCTTGATCAAATTGATATGAAACAAATAAGATAAATATCGTTAATTTCACATCGAGACTTTAACCTTAAACTTTCTCAGTAAATCTAGAGTGACATGTCACAATTAGAAATATGATCATGATTCAAGGATATTTAGTTAATATATTCTATATTCTTCAATTCAAAGAATGTTTAAAGAAATTTCAAACAAAAAAATCATCCTCATTAATTAAGTTATTAATAACCATTACTTTACCATTATCGCCCAATGTGACATATATCTCACTTTTCAGATGTTTGACACTCGGTGGTGTTACTTGTCCGAAATGTGTTCAACTATATGGTCTAAAGCACATGTGTCAAACTCGAGGCCCGGGGGCCAAATCAGGGCCGTGGTGGATTGAATTTCGGCCCGCAGGATAATTTCTAATTCCTATTAGATCTGGCCCTCCGGTATATTGCATGCACACCTTCACTCCATCCTGAGGGTCTCCTCCGCTCAGAGCCTGAGCCCAAACATTGATGACCTTGCACCCAAGATGAGATGCCAAGTATCAGAGCTAGCATCACAGAGCAGCACACTGAGTTCAATGGATGCTTCCTTCTGCACTTTCTCTCAGGACAACAGGGCATGTTTGGTTTTCTCTTTGAGGGGAATAGTTTTGTTGAAGCTGTTGTTGGCCTGTGGGAAAATGTACTCATAAGAAATGACTCTGGAGAAGCTGCAGATAGAGCCATAAGAAATTAATACAGCTGATTATTTAATGTTGTTTTTATAGGCAATAATTGAAGCTTTGTTAGTTCCAGGTTTAATATGTGCAATAAGTTCATTTCAATAAGTTCTGCAATAAACATTGAACCAGTCCGGCCCTCGACTAATGCCCATTTTTTATTTTGGCCCACTGTGTATTTGAGTTGGACCCCCCTGGTCTAAATGATGTTCCCCTTAATTTCCCCAAAAGTAGAATTGGGTCTGGGTTCTTATGGGTTAAAGATAATTCATTGTTTTACTTCTTTAATGTATCTGCAGATTTCTCCTAAATTCACCAACAATTCGCATTTTAACGCCTCATTTGCATATCTAAAACATCACCTGTCAGAAAACTTGTAATGTAAAAAGTACTTGTGTTAATGTCAGTAATGAACCGGTTGGGTTTCATTGTGATACCTGTTAGTTTAATATTTCCCCCACTGACCCTCAGAGATCCTGGGCATGCTGCTGTCGGTGTTTTCCATCTGGATCGTGACGGTTTTGCTGCTGATCTCCGCCGCTCGGAGGATTTCTGATGGAGATTACGAGATCGACAGTTTCATCATGCTCATAACATCAGGGGGGGCGGTGGGGGTCAACGTGCTGTGAGTAAAAACAGCTAACATCCAGAGGAGGGAAGTAACTAAGTACATTTACTCAGTACTTAAGCACAAGTTTAAGGTACTTTAGTTCCACCTGGAGTACATTCTGAGTACTTTTACTTTTACTCAAGTACGAGATCTGTGTATTTCTACTTTTACTCAAGTACAAGGTCTGAGTACTTCTACTTTTACTAAAGTACAAGGTCTGACTACTTCTACTTTTACTCAAGTACAAGATCTGAGTACTTCTACTTTTACTCAAGTACAAGATCTGAGTATTTCTACTTTTACTCAAGTACAAGATCTGAGTACTTCTACTTTTACTCAAGTACAAGACCTGAGTACTTCTACTTTTACTCAAGTACAAGATCTGAGTACATCTACTTTTACTAAAGTACAAGATCTGAGTACTTCTACTTTTACTAAAGTACAAGATCTGAGTACTTCTACTTTTACTCAAGTACAAGATCTGAGTACTTCTACTTTTACTAAAGTACATTATCTGAGTACTTCTACTTTTACTCAAGTACAAGATCTGAGTACTTCTACTTTTACTCAAGTACACGATCTGAGTACTTCTACTTTTACTCAAGTACAAGATCTGAGTACTTTACTTTTACTCAAGTACGAGATCTGTGTATTTCTACTTTTACTCAAGTACAAGACCTGAGTACTTCTACTTTTACACAAGTACAAGACCTGAGTACTTCTACTTTTACACAAGTACAAGACCTGAGTACTTCTACTTTTACTCAAGTACAAGACCTGAGTACTTCTACTTTTACACAAGTACAAGATCTGAGTACTTCTACTTTTACTCAAGTACAAGATCTGAGTACTTCTACTTTTACACAAGTACAAGACCTGAGTACTTCTACTTTTACTCAAGAACAAGATCTGAGTACTTCTACTTTTACACAAGTACAAGACCTGAGTACTTCTACTTTTACACAAGTACAAGAACTGAGTACTTCTACTTTTACACAAGTACAAGATCTGAGTACTTCTACTTTTACACAAGTACAAGACCTGAGTACTTCTACTTTTACACAAGTACAATATCTGAGTACTTCTACTTTTACTCAAGAACAAGATCTGAGTACTTCTACTTTTACACAAGTACAAGATCTGAGTACTTCTACTTTGACTAAAGTACAAGACCTGAGTACTTCTACTTTTACACATGTACAAGACCTGAGTACTTCTACTTTTACACAAGTCCAAGATCTGAGTACTTCTACTTTTACACAAGTCCAAGATCTGAGTACTTCTACTTTTACACAAATCCAAGATCTGAGTACTTCTACTTTTACACAAGTCCAAGATCTGAGTACTTCTACTTTTACACAAGTCCAAGATCTGAGTACTTCTACTTTTACCCAAGTCCAAGACCTGAGTACTTCTACTTTTACACAAGTCCAAGATCTGAGTACTTCTACTTTTACACAAGTACAAGACCTGAGTACTTCTACTTTTACACAAGTACAAGAACTGAGTACTTCTACTTTTACACAAGTAAAATATCTGAGTACTTCTACTTTTACACAAGTACAAGACCTGAGTACTTCTACTTTTACACAAGTACAAGTCCTGAGTACTTCTACTTTTACTCAAGAACAAGATCTGAGTACTTCTACTTTGACTAAAGTACAAGACCTGAGTACTTCTACTTTTACACATGTACAAGATCTGAGTACTTCTACTTTTACACAAGTCCAAGATCTGAGTACTTCTACTTTGACTAAAGTACAAGACCTGAGTACTTCTACTTTTACACAAGTACAAGTCCTGAGTACTTCTACTTTTACTCAAGAACAAGATCTGAGTACTTCTACTTTGACTAAAGTACAAGACCTGAGTACTTCTACTTTTACACATGTACAAGATCTGAGTACTTCTACTTTTACACAAGTCCAAGATCTGAGTACTTCTACTTTGACTAAAGTACAAGACCTGAGTACTTCTACTTTTACTCAAGTCCAAGACCTGAGTACTTCTTCTGAAGTGGGTGTTTTGAAAGGCGTCTCTAAATTAAATGTATTATTATTATAACTGCTTCTTTCTGTCAGGACTAAACACGGGGCTCTGATGAAGCTGCAGACCTGACGACGTGAGAGTCCTCTTTATTTTAATCTCAGAGAGAATATCGTAAAAAAGACTGAAAAAGGAAAAATATTGTAAAAGGTCTGAATCCTTGTTCCCTCCCTCCTGGACCAGCGGGTACAAAGGGAAGTAACAACATGTCAAGTAACCGGGAGAGAGAAATGAGAGGGAAGTGATTGCTGAAGCCACAAGGCTTAATCAGTCAAAGGAAGTAAAGAGGCTCACCAGACAATTTGAAATGCAAACTCACGAGAAACAAAAACAACTTTCTCATCAAAGAAAGCGACGACAGTAAAACAAGACACTGGTCAGAACCTCTAAGTTGAGACGCAAACCACGCAACAATCATGAACACATTTTAATTCTGAAAAAGATCAAAAGTCAGATGGAAGAAAAAGAAATCTGAAAACAGTCAAAATACTATAAATAAAGTCAGAATCCTGAAACAAATAAAACATCTGAGAAACAAGTCAAAGATGAGAAAAGTCAACATTCTATAAATAACAAAAATCCTGAAGAAAAAGTCAGAATTCTGAAACAAATTTAAATTCTAAGAAAAAAAACATCTAAATTAGTTTTTGAGAATTTAAGAAAAGACAGAATTTCAGGAAAGTCAGGAATTTTGAAAAAAGTCAAATTCCTTTTCTCTTTTTTAACGTGTGATGAAAAAAAGTCAGAATTAGGGAAAACTAATATTCTGAGAAAAATGTCAAAAATGATGAGAAAAGCATTCTCAAAAGAAATGAACATTCTGACTCTCGTGTCTCTTGGCTTCGTAAAAGCAGCGGGGATCAGCTGCTGAACTGCTGTTGTCTTTTGCCGGCTCCGGTGATTGGCAAATCTGGGTGATGCCTTCTGATATGATTTAGCATGTGTTTCCATTAGCATACCGCACCGCTGTCGAACACGCCGACACACCGTCCTCCCGATCCACCACTCGCACTTTATCGTTATTTAGTCCACAGGGAACCCGAAATGTTCCCACAGCTGATTTAAAAGAAGCAGGTGGTTCTAGCTCCTGTGTGTTATCTGAACTGTAATGGTGTCTTCACAGGTCTCACTAAAACATCTATTAGGAAGCTGCAGCTGATTCAGAACGCCGCTGCTCGAGTCCTCACTGACACTAAGAAAGTGGATCACTCCTGTTCTGAAGTCTTTACACTGGCTTCCTGTGTGTCAAAGAATAGATTTCTAAATACTGCTGCTGGTTTATAAAGCACTGGATGGTTTAGGCCCAAAATACATTTCTGACCTCCTGCTAAATGATGAACCATCCAGATCTCTCAGGTCTTCAGGGACTGGTCAGCTTTCTGTCCCCAGAGTCAGAACTAAACATGGAGAAGCAGCGTTCAGTTATTATGCTCCAAGTATCTGGAACAAACTCCCAGAAACCTGCAGGTCCGCTGCAACTCTGACTACTTTCAAATCCAGCAAGAAGACTTTTCTTTTTGCCGCTGCTTTTAATTGAAACTGAGCCGTTGTGTTCATCAGGAAAGTGGAACTTCTGTGTGAACTATTCATATCTTAGACTGACTGTAACTTTTATCCATGTATTTTTTCTTTTAATGTTTCTTTTATTATCTTTTCTTTTTAATGACTCATTTTAAATGCCATTGTCTGAATGTCTTTCGTTTTTTGTAAAGCACTTTGAATTGCCTTGTGTTGAAAGGTGCTGTATAAATAAACTTGCCTTGAACTCGCCATACTAACTGTTCTTCTTCTTGTATTGTGTTCGTTTTGTTGTGTTTTCTTCTTGTTCTTCATTTGTTGTTTAAG
Organism: Gymnodraco acuticeps; assembly: GCF_902827175.1. NCBI lineage: Eukaryota > Metazoa > Chordata > Actinopteri > Perciformes > Bathydraconidae > Gymnodraco > Gymnodraco acuticeps. Next base: position 59,825 of record NW_022991725.1, on the reverse strand, counting down.
GGCGGCTGGCAAACAGCTTTTAGGCGCAATACCGCCCCCTGGATTATAAATAGTGTAGTGGATACTGCCCTGAATGACAGACTTTTTTCCCACTCGTAAAATAAAGGCGTATTCGTCGTGTGACTGCATGCACCGAACCGTGACGTCGACGGTACGGGACGAATAAGGATACCGTTACACCCCTAGGTGCTGGCCATTGGCTTAATCATATCACCTGTGTTGGCTTTATGGTTTTGGTCAAAAATTAGTTTGTTTCACATTTTCATTTATGTAATCAATATTTTTTCTAATTGAATACAAATAATAATATTCAAAGAAAAACGAAAAAAAAACAAACACATATTTCTTGGGGGTGCTTTGGCAATCCTGGGTGGCCCTAGCTCCCCCCTGGTGCCGCCCCTGTGTGTCAGAACCCACTCTAACAACTCGTGACTGTTTTTCTGTCTAACTCTTAATAGTCTGAATCAGGGAAGGAGTGTGAAGGGCCCGTCTTCCAACACTGACCTGGTTTCACTGAAGAGCAGGGGCGGTTCTAGGGGGGCCAGGGGGGGCCAGTCCCCCCTAACACTGACCTCTGTGGCCCCCCTAACAATGAAACGTTTTTTTAATTTTTTTTAAATGTAATCTTCTGGTACTCGGTTTGCCAAAAACCGCAGGATTTTGTTGCTGTAATGTGAGATTGTGCAGACACCCTTATGTAAAGTAGAGATGTAACTGTTCATTGCCTATATTTTAATATAAATATGGTGTTAGTGCAAACAGTGCACTATAACTTAAGCTGAAGCTAACAGTAATAACTATAAGATCTATCTGAAATAAATAAGTGTACTGAAACAAATACCAATAACTGTATTGCATTGTTTTCTTATGCGCAATTACTTCATACTGTCGAGTTCTCTTTTTGGTCCTGCATTTATTGAGCCCCCCTCAGAAAATAACTGGCCCCCCAGTGGCCCCCCCAGTCAAATTGGTCTAGAACCGCCACTGCTGAAGAGCCTTGAAAATGTAACAAAAAACTGGGCTATACAATACATTAGCATGAAAAGTAATGTTCATGTTGCAATGATATATCAAATATACATTTCTGATCAGTTCACAGAAGACCTTGTCTTAATTAAAGTCCGGAACATTTATTAACCTACATATTTTTAGCCAAACAATTATGTTTTAAAGACGTTTTGTTAAAGTTTTGTTTATATGCCAAACAATTATATATTTTTTAAACCTAACAAAGAAATGTTATTGAACGGTTACTGAGCGCCGTTCAGGTGTGTGGGATATCCTGTGAGGGCAGGGCTGTAAATGACCTGTGGGTGTTCATTGAAGTGACTGTTTGTGTGTGCTGTGATCAACTGCGACACATTTACACATATTGATGGGTCAACAGCCCTGAGTGTGGTTCTGGTTCTGTGGGGAACATTCTGGGCTGACCTGAGGCCTCATTTATAAACGTGGCGTACGCTCAAAAGATGGCGTACGCCAATTTCTAAGCAATCTTTGCGATTTATAAAAAACAAAATGGAAAATGTGCCGTCCTCCACACACAACAACAGGAGGGACGAGAAACTGCGACACCGCGTTGGCAGAAGGAAGAATGGAGAGAAATATGTGGAAATAATACCATGAATTGCAATCCTTTATTTATCCAGATTGTCCCTTGAGATCTCTTTTTCAAGGGAGACCTGCAGTCTCACATAAAATGTTACCTCTCATTTATCATATATTAGAATTAATTAACAAAACATGATTGAAGCCAATCTTTAAATGATTTAACAAACGTCTGTTTGAGACTCCTCCGTGCACACAAAAACATAACTTGGAGAAATAAATAAATACGGAAATGTTATTGATCACCCCTCGATTATATTCTCTTGTTAAGAAAGAGGGAGGCGTGTGGCGCAGTGGGTTGTGCGTTGGTGTTGCGATAAGGGGAGCACAGGTTCAAACCCCACTGCAGTCAGCATGTCGTTGTGTCCCTGAGACTCTTCACCCCAAAGTGCTCCTGTGGGGATTGCCCTCAATAGATTATCCCTGGTTACCGGACAGCCCCTCCCCCTTTGATTCATAGATCAGTGTAGACTGGTTTACTGACATTCCTGGTATGTGCTGGAGTATGTTGAATGAATGGAGTTACATAACCTTCAGAACAAGCAATAACTGCTTTTACTTCTGATACATTATTTTCATTTATCTTTCTTCCATGGTTTGCTATCACCATCTACTGTACAGAAGGTAAGAGTACATCCTCTGATCTGAATTCTCCTGCAGATTGCACTGGATTCTGACGACTGGTTCATGACTTTAGCCCAAGCATGATAAACATATCTTAATTGATCCTGTAGGATGTCTAACTCTTAATGCTCTGAGTCAGGCAGGTGAGGGAGCGTCTGGCAGGCTGACAGCTACATCCTGTAAGGCCGGTTTCCACGTGACTGACGTGTTTTCACGCTCTGGATTCCTGAGGGTGTGAAGGCGTCCTCAGATCAGATGCAGGCAGACCTCATGGCGCACCAACGGCTGGAACTGTGACAACAACAACTTTAGGGCAGCACTGTCGAACTCTGTTCACAGTTTCTGATCCACTAACACAGGGGTGGGGAACCGTTTTCCTCTCAAGGGCCATTTCAATTTTTACAACATCCTCCGAGAGTCGTACAAATTATTGACCTCTTCTTAAAAATACTAAAATCACAGCCCATTCATTTTGCCTTTCTTTCATGCTGTGCAAAGAAAACGCAACCTCTGAATCCAGATATCTAACCATGACTTGCGCATGCATGCACGTGCACGGTTGTGGCATGCATGCACGTGCACGGTGTGGCATGACCACCAAAACAGAAGGATATGGACACAAGATGTGTGCAAATGTATTTAGTTTCATATCCATGTGGACATGATTTAAGTGGGGGGGGGGACCTAACCTCCTCTAGGGGGGTCCGGGGGGCATGCTGCTTGTTGAAGTTAAAAGCATCACTCCCCTTTCAAACTGTATTCATGTTTATTAATAACTTTTTTTTACTGTCATATAGTATTTTATACCTATTTACTTTATTCTCTTGTTTTTTTATAACTATAATGATCATATAAAGATGTGCCTTTACCTCACTGGTTGGATAAAAAGCTTCTTATATTCGTTAGCATAGCTAGCTAACCAGATGCTAATAACAACAAAGTTATTGACTGTATGATCAGTATGACAGATGAACAGATCACTGGGCTTTCAGCTAAAGACACAGCCACGCAGGAACTGCGGCATGTGTACGGCTCCTTATCGGTACTGCAGTTTCTGAAGTGGCTGAGCCGCGTTCTGGTGCTCTCCGTCAGCACCTGTCATCAGACGAGACATACACCACGTGATGACACGTTAGGCTCGGGTTGTGTTCAAGGACCTTGACCTTGGCCAGGAAAAACAGGCACTCGCTTGTTTAATTATTTTTCGATCTAGATTTCTTAAATGTTTCGCGTGTGTTTATAAATTACCTCAAGGGCCGTATCAAATGGTCTCGCGGGTCGTATACGGCCCGGGGGCCGGAGGTTCCCCACCCCTACACTAACAAGTCCTTTTACACTGCAGAGCCCATTCCGTGGTCCTGTTAGTGTGTACTTCCTGTCTGTAGTCCATACCTTGTTCCTGTTAGTGTTTACTTCCTGTCTGTAGTCCATACCGTGTTCCTGTTAGTGTTTACTTCCTGTCTGTAGTCCATACCGTGTTCCTGTTAGTGTTTACTTCCTGTCTGTAGTCCATACCGTGTTCCTGTTAGTGTTTACTTCCTGTCTGTAGTCCATACCTTGTTCCTGTTAGTGTTTACTTCCTGTCTGTAGTCCATACCGTGTTCCTGTTAGTGTTTACTTCCTGTCTGTAGTCCATACCGTGTTCCCGTGTTCCTGTTAGTGTTTACTTCCTGTCTGTAGTCCATACCGTGTTCCTGTTAGTGTTTACTTCCTGTCTGTAGTCCATACCGTGTTCCCGTGTTCCTGTTAGTGTTTACTTCCTGTCTGTAGTCCATACCGTGTTCCTGTTAGTGTTTACTTCCTGTCTGTAGTCCATACCGTGTTCCTGTTAGTGTTTACTTCCTCTCTGTCTATACCAGGGGCGGACTGGCCATCAGGACGTTCGGGACGAATCCCGATGGGCCGGTACTGAAGTGGGCCGATCGCACGATGTGGGCCGGTCGGATAAGTCACTGGCGTATAAAAGTCATATAAAAGTAGTGTAACTCATTACATTTCAGAGACAGTAATATTCTAATGTAACTTATTACTTAAAAGAGACAGTAATAAGTTATATATTGGAGTGCCAAGAGATGAGAGTCGGAGGCGGTGCATCGAAGGTGCAAAGTTTACTTTATTGAGCGGCAGAAAAGCACATGTTGCTGGCTTGAAGACCGGGAAGAGAAGGGAAGAAGAGAAAGGAGGGCACACAGTAGGTATGCAGTAGGTACAGTCAACATACGTGTCCGTGCGGAAACAATACACCCAACCCGTAGTTCCATGAGTGAATTATGTAACATGAGTGATCACTACACAAGCCCCCCCAGAATTCAACCATGGACAGAATCCTCGCATCCGGAGGAAGCACCACAAGGGCACAGGAGGGCGGGGCCGTAGGCGAGGGCCGGGCCATGGAACGAGCCGTCGGAAGGAGGCCGCAGGAGCGGGCAGGGGGGCCCCAACGAGGGTGAGGGCATCCCCACCGGGGGGTTGGGGGACAGGCCATGGAAAGGGCCGTTGTAAGGGGGCCGTTGTGGCGGAAGACAACATCCGCCAGTTGTAGAAAGCTGGGTCGCTGTGCCGCGACGGGCGTGAATATCCCGGTGGTCCCCAGCAGGGAGGAGCGCAGCCCGGCCGCAGGCGAGTGCGCACCGGCGGCGGGCACAAAATCCTCGGAAGGAAGGAGCGGCATCCCCGGGAGGAAAGAGCCGTGGACAGGGGAGAGGCGAGACGGGGTCCAGAAGTGCGCCACCCAGACGCAGATGACAGCGTGGGCGACGTCCGAAGCCGCCGTCGAGGTGAACCATGAGCCGTGGTTAGAGGAGAGGCCAGGCAGGGTCCGGGAGTGAGCCACCCACGGGCCGATGAAGGCGTGGGCGACGTCCGAAACTGCTGCAGAGGCGAAGGAAGAGGCCAGACAGGGTCCCGAAGCGTGCCATCCATGGGCCGATGAAAGCATGGGCGATGTCCGAAACTGTCGAGGCGAGACGGGGTCCAGAAGTGCGCCACGCAGGCGCCGATGAAAACGTGGGCGACGTCCGAAACGAGAGTGTCCACACGAGGCACCGTAAAATTCTCAAAAGGGTCGTCCTGTCCAAGATCAAAAACAGGTGGGCAAAATTGTGAGAGGATCCACACGAGGTCAACCAGGCTTGGTCGAACCTCCTCTCCGGCACCACCAAAAATAGTTAACAGTCAGATGTTAACATATGGAAGCAGTCAGTCGTTAGCTGCTAGCCTTTAGCTGTCGTCGATAGCTGTTAGTAGCTGCTAGCCGTTAGCTGTCTTCGTTAGCTGGTAGCTGTTAGCTGTCGTTGTTAGCTGTCGTTGTTAGCTGTTAGCCATCTGTAGCTGCTAGCCGTTAGCTGTCGTGGTTAGCTGTTAGCTGTAAGTCGGTAGCCGTCAGTCGATGTCGTCGGCCCCGGAGCCTCTGCCTCCCCCGTGTGCCTCTACCAGGGAAGGTGCCGCTGCGTGTAGTGGCCAGCAGGGTTGCCAACTGTGGGTACCTGGCTGGAGTGAGATTTTGATATCATGGGTTTAATTACACATATGCGCACTAAATGACTGCTATCATGTCAGCAGCGGGACCTTAGCATATATATAGGATATATATACAATATATACAAATACACAATATTGGACACAGACTATAAAGGGCACACAGTTTCATTCACTAATGAAAGTCAAACACGTTTGTTTCCACTGTTTTATTGTGTGCCTGTAGCGATAAGCAATTAATTGACTTATCGTACGATATATAAAAATGAACTCGATTCCTTTCCATTTACATGAGGATGTGACTAGCAGTTTGAAAGGATGTAGGCCTACTTGAATTATTATTATATATTGTCATTATGTCAGTGGTCTAAAATGGTCATACAACGGTGCCGACAATATTATCGGTTATCGCAATAATTTCCGGGAAAATGTATCCAACAAAATTAATTATCGTGAGAGGCCTAAACATGAAACACACAGACACAAACAAATCTAAAGACTTACTCCAAACTGCCAAATATATTAATTAACACACTCTCACTCTCTTATACTCTTTGACTCTATTTTGGCCTAGTAGAACAATAAGCAGCAGACTTTTACTTTGTTATCATTTCTACTGGATCTTAGATCTGCGCATGCGCAACACACCTGATTGACCAAACGGCTCCCACTGCTCTGCTGTCTGTTAACGTTGTTAAGAGTGGTGGGGGCGGGGAGGGAGCGGGTCGACAGCTTGAGCAGCTGTCAACTCAACATTGTAAATAACCAACCAAAAACGATCGCCGGTTCATCTTGTGTTTGGCATGAGAATAGTTTGGGCAGCGTGAGAGCGTGAGAGTGAAAGCGTGTGTCACACGCCAGATGCGTGAGAGTTGGCAACCCTGGCAGCACCTCAGGGGTAAATCTTTGGGCGGCCAGGAAGAACCGGTCAGCTTTTTCGGCAAAAGCGCGAGGCTCCACGCTAGCCGTCTTAGCTGGAGAAACAGCTCCATGAAAAAAATATCAGGCTCTTCCGTACCTAGCAGGCCGTGTATCGTCTCCATGTAGTCGGAAGGCTTGCTGTCTTCAAGTGCTGAAACGATGAGGGAATGGCGAGCGACGTCCCCGGCCATTCCGCGGAGGGGGCACCGAGCCTCAATCCGTGTGCGCGTGGCAGCCACGGACGCCTCCAAAAATCTCCGGCAGTTTGTGAAAAACAACGTTTCCAGCCATGTTTGGTCCTGTCTCGGAAACTTCTGCGAGACTTACGTCAGGGTCATCAGTGTAGTGCCGAGAGATGAGAGTCGGAGGCGGTGCATCGAAGGTGCAAAGTTTACTTTATTGAGCGGCAGAAAAGCACATGTTGCTGGCTTGAAGACCGGGAAGAGAAGGGAAGAAGAGAAAGGAGGGCACACAGTAGGTATACAGTAGGTACAGTCAACATATGTGTCCGTGCGGAAACAATACCCCCAACCCGTAGTTCCATGAGTGAATTATGTAACATGAGTAAACTAGTGATCACTATAATATACTGTAGTACATTTAACAGGACACATGTTTCTTGATGCTGACTCTAAACATCAGTCTAATATGGTGTAGGGTTTCTCTCTGAGTGAAAGCAGAATGAGTTTAGAAAGATCTCCATGTACTGTTGTCAGTGTTTCAGGTAGAATGAATTGCAGTCTGATTGTTATCTGAGTTCTCGTCATCAGAGAAAAATGCAGGGTGTGTCAGAACCTGCTCTAACAAGTCGTGACTGTTTTTCTGTCTAACTCTTAATACTCTGAATCAGGCAGGTGAGGGAGAGTCTGGCAGGCGGACAGCTAGATCCTGTAAGGCCGGTTTCCACGTGACCCTGACGTGTTTTCACTCTCTGGATTTCTGAGGGTGTGAAGGCGTCCTCAGATCAGATGCAGGCGGACTCAGGACTGAAGAGGAAGAGATGAGCAGAGTTTCCTCCTCACCTGAAGAGAGTCTGTGAGTAGACCTGAAGAGGGTCTGTGAGTAGACCTGAAGAGAGTCTGTGAGTGGACCTGAAGAGAGTCTGTGAGTAGACCTGAAGAGAGTCTGTGAGTAGACCTGAAGAGAGTCTGTGAGTAGACCTGAAGAGAGTCTGTGAGTGGACCTGAAGAGAGTCTGTGAGTAGACAGGCAGTGATATCATAAAAGTGTTAATGAACGCATTCAAACACTTGGTAGTTTTTCTTTTACCAGCTGTTCTGTATTGACCTTGCCCGTGCAACTATGTGGCTTTTATCCTGGATAAAGTGTTAAGTCATGGATGTTAAAAGTTGAACGTCTTCATATTTGTCTAACATGATAGTTTACTATTCAGTCATGAAGTATGACGCTGCGCTGCCAGTACGCTTGTCCATGTTTGTGAAACCCTGGTTGATTTACTGAGTTGATAACCAGCGTCGTAGGACCTCTTAGCGAGATCTCGTTTGTTAGGGTTAGTTAAGAAAACTCAAACATATCCAGGGTCTGTTTGAACATCTGTCTGAAATATGGTGTAGGGTTTCTCTCTGAGTGAAAGCAGAATGAGTTTAGAAAGATCTCCATGTACTGTTGTCAGTGTTTCAGGTAAATAAGTTTCAGTCTGATTGTTCTCTGAGTTCTCGTCATCAGAGCAAAGTGCAGGGCGTGTCAGAACCCGCTCTAACAACTCGGGACTGTTTTTCTGTCTAACTCTTAATACTCTGAATCAGGGAAGGAGTGTGAAGGGCCCGTCTTCCAACACTGACCTGGTTTCACTGAAGAGCCTTGAAAATGACAAATCTTTTTTTACATTTTAGATTATACATCTGGGACTAGATCGCCCAAATTTGAAAACATATATAACAGTAGATGTTTTGATATATATGTTGGGCTATACAAAACATTTGCATGAAAAGTAAACGGGAGATTTCAAAAAAATAAAAAGATTCTTCCCATAGATTTGAACTGCATTGTAACTTAGTTATGAGGGAACTTATGTTTCATATTTTCAATGATATATCAAAAACACATTTCTTATCAGTTCACAAAATACCTCATTTTAATTAAAGTCCGTAACTGCTTTCATGTAATTAACATTTTAAGCCAAACAATTATATTTGTTCTAAACCTAAAGACGTTTTGTTGAATGGCTAGTGAGCGCAGTTCAGGTGTGTGGGATATCTTGTGGGGGCTGGGCTGTAAATGACCTGTGGATGTTCATTGAAGTGACTGTTTGTGTGTGCTGTGATACACTGTGACACACTAACACATATTGATGGGTCAACAGCCTGAGTGTGGTTCTGGTTCTGTGGGGAACATTCTGGGCTGACCTGAGGCCTCATTTATAAACGTGGCGTACGCTCAAAAGATGGCGTACGCCAATTTCTAAGCAATCTTTGCGATTTATAAAAAACAAAATGGAAAATGTGCCGTCCTCCACACACAACAACAGGAGGGACGAGAAACTGCGACACCGTTGGCAGAAGGAAGAATGGAGAGAAATATGTGGAAATAATACCATGAATTTCAAACCTTTATTTATCCAGATTGTCCCTTGAGATCTCTTTTTCAAGGGAGACCTGCAGTCTCACATAAAATGTTACCTCTCATTTATCATATATTAGAATTAATTAACAAAACATGATTGAAGCCAATCTTTAAATGATTTAACAAACGTCTGTTTGAGACTCCTCCGTGCAGACAAAAACATAACTTGGAGAAATAAATAAATACGGAAATGTTATTGATCACCCCTCGATCATGTTCTCTTGTTAAGAAAGTGGGAGGCGTGTGGCGCAGTGGTTTGTGGGCTGGTGTTGCGATAAGGGGAGCACAGGTTCAAACCCCACTGCAGTCAGCATGTCGTTGTGTCCCTGAGACTCTTCACCCCAAAGTGCTCCTGTGGGGATTGCCCTCAATAGATTATCCCTGGTTACCGGACAGCCCCTCCCCCTTTGATTCATAGATCAGTGTAGACTGGTTTACTGGTATGTGCTGGAGTATGTTGAATGAATGGAGTTACATAACCTTCAGAACAAGCAATAACTGCTTTTACTTCTGATACATTATTTTCATTTATCTTTCTTCCATGGTTTGCTATCACCATCTACTGTACAGAAGGTAAGAGTACATCCTCTGATCTGAATTCTCCTGCAGATTACACTGGATTCTGACGACTGGTTCATGACTTTAGCCCAAGCATGATAAACATATCTTAATTGATCCTGTAGGATGTCTAACTCTTAATGCTCTGAGTCAGGCAGGTGAGGGAGCGTCTGGCAGGCTGACAGCTACATCCTGTAAGGCCGGTTTCCACGTGACTGACGTGTTTTCACGCTCTGGATTCCTGAGGGTGTGAAGGCGTCCTCAGATCAGATGCAGGCAGACCTCATGGCGCACCAACGGCTGGAACTGTGACAACAACAACTTTAGGGCAGCACTGTCAAACTCTGTTCACAGTTTCTGATCCACTAACACAGGGGTGGGGAACCGTTTTCCTCTCAAGGGCCATTTCAATTCTTGCAACATCCTCCGAGGGCCGTACAAATTATTGACCTCTGCTTAAAAATACTAAAATCACAGCCCATTCATTTTGCCTTTCTTTCATGCTGTGCAAAGAAAACGCAACCTCTGAATCCAGATATCTAACCATGACTCGCGCATGCATGCACGTGCACGGTTGTGGCATGCATGCACGTGCACGGTGTGGCATGACCACCAAAACAGAAGGATATGGACACAAGATGTGTGCAAATGTATTTAGTTTCATATCCATGTGGACATGATTTAAGTGGGGGGGGGGACCTAACCTCCTCTAGGGGGGTCCGGGGGGCATGCTGCTTGTTGAAGTTAAAAGCATCACTCCCCTTTCAAACTGTATTCTTGTTTATTAATAACTTTGTTTTACTGTCATATAGTATTTTATACCTATTTACTTTATTCTCTTGTTTTTTTATAACTATAATGATCATATAAAGATGTGCCTTTACCTCACTGGTTGGAGAAAAAGCTCTTATATTCGTTAGCATAGCTAGCTAACCAGATGCTAATAACAACAAAGACTGTATGATCAGTATGACAGATGAACAGATCACTGGGCTTTCAGCTAAAGACACAGCCACGCAGGAACTGCGGCATGTGTACGGCTCCTTATCTGTACTGCAGTTTCTGAAGTGGCTGAGCCGCGTTCTGGTGCTCTCCGTCAGCACCTGTCATCAGACGAGACATACACCACGTGATGACACGTTAGGCTCGGGTTGTGTTCAAGGACCTTGACCTTGGCCAGGAAAAACAGGCACTCGCTTGTTTAATTATTTTGCGATCTAGATTTCTTAAATGTTTCACATGTGTTTATAAATTACCTCAAGGGCCGTATCAAATGGTCTCGCGGGTCGTATGCGGCCCGGGGGCCGGAGGTTCCCCACCCCTGCACTAACAAGTCCTTTAACACTGCAGAGCCCATTCCGTGTTCCTGTTAGTGTGTACTCCCTGTCTGTAGTCCATACCGTGTTCCTGTTAGTCTTTACTTCCGGTCTGTAGTCCATACCGTGTTCCTGTTAGTGTTTACTTCCTGTCTGTAGTCCATACCGTGTTCCTGTTAGTGTTTACTTCCTGTCTGTAGTCCATACCTTGTTCCTGTTAGTGTTTACTTCCTGTCTGTAGTCCATACCTTGTTCCTGTTAGTGTTTACTTCCTGTCTGTAGTCCATACCGTGTTCCTGTTAGTGTTTACTTCCGGTCTGTAGTCCATACCGTGTTCCTGTTAGTGTTTACTTCCTGTCTGTAGTCCATACCGTGTTCCTGTTAGTGTTTACTTCCTGTCTGTAGTCCATACCGTGTTCTCGTGTTCCTGTTAGTGTGTACTTCCTGTCTGTAGTCCATACCGTGTTCCTGTTAGTGTTTACTTCCTGTCTGTAGTCCATACCGTGTTCTCGTGTTCCTGTTAGTGTGTACTTCCTGTCTGTAGTCCATACCGTGTTCCTGTTAGTGTTTACTTCCTGTCTCTAGTCCATACCGTGTTCTCGTGTTCCTGTTAGTGTTTACTTCCTGTCTGTAGTCCATACCGTGTTCCTGTTAGTGTTTTCTTCCTGTCTGTCTATACCAGGGGCGGACTGGCCATCAGGACGAATCCCGATGGGCCGGTACTGAAGTGGGCCGATCGCACGATGTGGGCCGGTCGGATAAGTCACTGGCGTATAAAAGTCATATAAAAGTAGTGTAACTCATTACATTTCAGAGACAGTAATATTCTAATGTAACTTATTACTTAAAAGAGACAGTAATAAGTTATATATTGTAGTGCCGAGAGATGAGAGTCGGAGGCGGTGCATCGAAGGTGCAAAGTTTAATTTATTGAGCTGCAGAAAAGCACATGTTGCTGGCTTGAAGACCGGGAAGAGAAGGGAAGAAGAGAAAGGAGGGCACACAGTAGGTATACAGTAGGTACAGTCAACATACGTGTCCGTGCGGAAACAATACCCCCAACCCGTAGTTCCATGAGTGAATTATGTAACATGAGTAAATTAGTGATCACTACAATATACTGTATTACATTTAACAGGACACATGTTTCTTGATGCTGACTCTAAACATCAGTCTAATATTGTGTAGGGTTTCTCTCTGAGTGAAAGCAGAATGAGTTTAGAAAGATCTCCATGTACTGTTGTCAGTGTTTCTGTTACGGTGGATGTTACGGTGTGCAGGAAGCAGGACCCAAATGCAGATATAACAAAAATAATACCTTTATTTCAAGGCTATAATTCTAACACAAACAGAGACAGAACGGAACACTCACCGATGAACTGGTCATTTACACAAGACAACCCGACAAAGAGAGACAGAAAACACAGAACTTAAATACACCCAGGACTAATCACATAAACACGAGACAGGTGAGGAGGGAGGAGAAAACACAGAGGTACCAGGTGAACACAATCGGGTAATCGGGGAGGGAAACAGACAGAAAGCAAACAGGCAGGAAACGGGGGTGAACACTTTACAAAATAAAACAGGAAACCCAAAGATAGAAAAAGACAAGAAAAAGACCAACACAGACAGATCCTAACAGTACCCCCCCCCTCAAGGGACGGATCCCAGATGTCCCAAAACAACAACAAAAAAATCCAAAACCCCAAGCAGGGTGGGTGGAGGGGGTCCGGAGGAGGGACGCATCACTAAGCCACCAGGGTGGGTGGAGGGGGTCAGGAGGACGGGACTGAACTGACCGCCCAGGGGCACGGCAGAGGACCAGGAAGGGGTCTCGGGCGGACGGCCCGGGGGGTAAGGCAGAGGACCAGGAATGGGTCTCGGGCGGACGGCCCGGGGGCAAGGCAGAGTCCAAAAAGGGGGACTCGGGCGGACGGCCCGGGGGCAAGACAGAGTCCAAGGTGAGGACCATGGAGGGGCGAAGGCAGCGGCAGGAAGAGTCAGGGGGCCGGGCCCGAGGGCGAAGGCAACGGCAGGAAGAGTCAGTGGACCGGGCCCGAGGGCGAGGACTGCGGCACTCAGGGGGCCGGGCTCGAGGGCGAAGACCGCGGCTCTCAGGGGGCCGGGCTCGAGGGCGAAGACCGCGACTCTCAGGGGGCCGGGCTCGAGGGCGAAGACCGCGGCTCTCAGGAGGCCGGGCAGAACCCGGTGTCGGCCCGGACAGGAACCGGCGCTGTTGGGACAGGCCTCGGCAGGATCCCCCACGGAAGAGGACCAGGAGTTGGCAGGACCCCCGGCAGGAGGGCAGTCGGCGGGACCCCCAACGGGACAGGACACAGGATTGGCAGGACCCCCGGCAGGAGCGCAGTCGGCGGGACCTCCAACGGGACAGGACATAGGGTTGGCAGAAGCCCCGGCAGGAGGGCAGTCGGCGGGACCCCCAACGGGACAGGACATATGGTTGGCAGGACCCCCGGCAGAAGAGCAGTCTGCGGGACCTCCAATGGGACAAGGCATGGAGTTGTTAGGACCCCCGGCAGAAGAGCAGTCTGCGGGACCTCAAACGGAACAGGACATGGGGTTGGTAGGACCCCCGGCAGGTGAGTAATCAACGGGGCCTCCAACGAGACAGGACAAAGGGTTGGCAGGACCCCCGGCAGGAGAGTAGACGGCGGGACCTCCAACGGGACAGGACAAAGGGTTGGCAGGATCCCCGGCAGGAGAGGAGACGGCGGAACCTCCAACGGGACAGGACAAAGGGTTGGCAGGACCCCCGGCAGGAGAGTAGTCGGCGGGGCCTCCAACGGGACAGGACAAAGGGTTGGCAGGACCCCCGGCAGAAGAGTAGTCGGCGAGGCCTCCAACGGCACAGGACAAAGGGTTGGCAGGACCCCCGGCAGGAGAGTAGTCGGCGGGACAGGACAAAGGGTTGGCAGGACCCCCGGCAGGAGAGTAATCGGCGGGGCCTCCAACAGGACAGGACAAAGGGTTGGCAGGACCCCCGGCAGGAGAGTAGTCGGCGGGACCTCCAATGGGACAGTACATGGATTGGTAGGACCCCCAGCCGAACCTCCAACGGACCAGGACATTGGGTCGGGACTTGAGACGTGACTCAAGGGGGAACTCGAGAGGGGACTCGAGAGGAGACTCGAGAGGTGAACTAGAGAGGGGACTCCTGAGGGGACTAGAGGAGGAACTAGAGCAGGAACTAGAGGAGGGAACTCGAGAGGGGAACTAGAGAGGGGACTCGAGGAGGGACTAGAGGAGGGACTAAAGGAGGGACTAAAGGAGGGACTAAAGGAGGGACTAAAGGAGGGACTAAAGGAGAGACTAGAGGAGGGAACTCGAGAGGGAACTCGAGATGGGACTAGAGAAGTGACCTGAGGAGGGACTAGGGAAAGGACTAGAGAAGGGAACTCGAGAGGGGAATCGAGAGGGGAACTAGAGAGGGGACTCGAGGAGGGACTAGAGGAGGGACTAAAGGAGGGACTAAAGGAGGGGACTGGAGATGGGACAAGAGATGGGACTAGAGATGGGATTAGAGATGGGACAAGGGAATTGACTAGAGGAGGGACTTGAGTAGGGACTAGAGAAGGGACTAGAGGAGGGACCAGAGAGGGGACTAGAGGAGGGACTCGAGAGGAAACTGGAGAGGGGACTAGAGAGGGGACTAGAGAGGTGACTAAAGGGGAAACTGGAGAAGGGACTAGGGAAGTGACTAGAGGAGGTACTTGAGAAACGACTTGAGAAAGGAATTGAGTAGGGACTAGAGAAGGGACTAGGAAAGTGACCTGAGAAGGGACTAGGAAAGTGACCTGAGGAGGAACTAGGGAAGGGACTAGAGAAGTGACTATGGCAGCTGGGGCCGGGACTGGGTCTGGAACCATGGCTGTTGGGGCCGAGACTGGGGCCGGGACCATGGCTGCTGGGGCCAGAACTGGGGCTGAAACCATGGCTGCTGGGGTCTGTACTAGGTCTGGAACCATGGCCGGAAACATGGCTGCTGGGGCCTGTACTGGGGCTGTAACCATGGCTGCTGGGGGCTGAACTGGTTCTGGAACCCTGGTCCTTTGGCAGGGTTTCCCACACATAGACTATACTTGGGCGGGCCGCCCAGGTATATTAACGGCCGCCCAAGTATATTTCGCGACCCATTTAGTTTTTTTTTAGTTTTTTTATTAAATTTAGTTTTGTTTTTTTTAAATGTTATTCGTCCGTGACCACGACGCCATCTGCGATCGATTAACTTGTAGACAATGATCCCTTGCTCCCTTGCTCTGATCTCGCCTCCTTCTGGCCTGTTAAGTGGCCTGCCTCACACAGGGTGACTGGCTGTCCACATGATGTGGCCTGCCGACATGGCCACTGTCATACAGATCATAAATCAAAGCCCTTGATTGGTCTCTGTGTGTCATTCAAGCTCGGGATAACCTCAGCTCAGGTGAGGTAAAGGACTCTCTGAGTGTTTAGATAGTTAACTTAGTCTAAGTTCTCAGGGGGTCTCAAACGGTGTGGTCACCATTTATGTAAACACATATTTCCATTTGAGAGGGTAGTGATTGGTCTAATGGATAGTGAGGTGGGCTGAAGATCGGAAGGCTGTGAGTTCAAATCCCGCCAGGAACACCACCACTAGTGTGCCCTTGAGTAAGGCACTTAGCCCTTAGTTACTCCAGGGAGAATGTCCCTGTAATCGGTCATTATAAGTCGCTTTGGATAAAAGCGTCAGCTAAATGAAATGTAATGTGATTAGTAAAATATGCATGAATAAATAAATAAAAAGTTAACTAGGTGAAAAAAGGTAAGATACACTTTTAAAACTTGTTGAGAGAAAACTAGTCTTTGCTGCTGCCTCAAAGAGGAGCAGGGGGGAGAGGAGGGAGAGGAAGGAGAGGAGGGGGAGAGGAGGGAGAGGGAGGAGAGGAAGGAGAGGAGGGGGGAGAGGAGGGAGAGGGAGGAGAGGAAGGAGAGGAGGGAGGAGAGGAGGGAGACAGGAGAGGCTGATTCAGGAGCACAGACACACTCACAACTATAAATGAACCAAAACTAAATTAATTAACAAGTTTCAGTGTTTTTTCATATTGGAAATGGGATGTTGTTGGTTATGGCCTTGATTTTATGATTATTGAAATGTATACAGTTCTGTTAAATATAGGTGTTTCCATAGATCTAGTCTCTTTATTTCCCCCTCAAAATGCACCAGATTGATGCATTTAACTCCAAAATAAAAAATAAAATCTTACCGGGGGGGCATGCCCCTGGACCCCCCTAGAGGATTTGAGGTCGACCCCCACTAAAAATCACATGGATAGGTTCCTAAATACATTTATAAATACATTTATTTTTTTAAATAGTAACCCATTTCCATATGTTCATGTGTGGGTAGTAGATTTAAACTATAGGGCTGTCACTATGGACCCTGCCTGTACCTGTACCTGTTCGCTCTGCCATCGCGTGAAGGGTCTGCTAACAAGCGACCAACAGAAAGGTTAATGTTGTTGCACGTCACCTCAACCCCCCCCGCTACCACCACCCCCCCAAAGTATATTTCAGATCTGTGGGAAACACTGGCAGTTAATGGACCAGCACCAGAGGCATTCCCATACACACAGGCGTTGGAGCTGTTCTTCATGAAATCCCAGAAGGATGAAGTGCTCTGACAAACAGTGCCATCTTTGCGCAAAATGATTATACCGGAATGAAAAGTCAATAAATAATGTTGTTAAAACTTTTTTTTTTTTTCGCGCAGTCTGTGAGTAGACCTGAAGAGAGTCTGTGAGTGGACCTGAAGAGAGTCTGTGAGTAGACCTGAAGAGAGTCTGTGAGTGGACCTGAAGAGAGTCTGTGAGTAGACCTGAAGAGAGTCTGTGAGTGGACCTGAAGAGAGTCTGTGAGTGGACCTGAAAAGAGTCTGTGAGTAGACCTGAAGAGAGTCTGTGAGTAGACCTGAAGAGAGTCTGTGAGTGGACCTGAAAAGAGTCTGTGAGTAGACCTGAAGAGAGTCTGTGAGTAGACCTGAAGAGAGTCTGTGAGTAGACCTGAAGAGAGTCTGTGAGTAGACCTGAAGAGAGTCTGTGAGTAGACCTGAAGAGAGTCTGTGAGTAGACCTGAAGAGAGTCTGTGAGTAGACCTGAAGAGAGTCTGTGAGTAGACCTGAAGAGAGTCTGTGAGTAGACCTGAAGAGAGTCTGTGAGTAGATCTGAAGAGAGTCTGTGAGTAGACCTGAAGAGAGTCTGTGAGTGGACCTGAAGAGAGTCTGTGAGTGGACCTGAAGAGAGTCTGTGAGTAGATCTGAAGAGAGTCTGTGAGTGGACCTGAAGAGAGTCTGTGAGTAGACCTGAAGAGAGTCTGTGAGTGGACCTGAAGAGAGTCTGTGAGTAGACAGGCAGTGATATCATAAAACTGTTAATGAACGCATTCAAACACTTGGTAGTTTTTCTTTTACCAGCTGTTCTGTATTGACCTTGCCCGTGCAACTATGTGGCTTTTATCCTGGATAAAGTGTTAAGTCATGGATGTTAAAAGTTGAACGTCTTCATATTTGTCTAACATGATAGTTTACTATTCAGTCATGAAGTATGACGCTGCGCTGCCAGTACGCTTGTCCATGTTTGTGAAACCCTGGTTGATTTACTGAGTTGATAACCAGCGTCGTAGGACCTCTTAGCGAGATCTCGTTTGTTAGGGTTAGTTAAGAAAACTCAAACATATCCAGGGTCTGTTGAACATCTGTCTGAAATATGGTGTAGGGTTTCTCTCTGAGTGAAAGCAGAATGAGTTTAGAAAGATCTCCATGTACTGTTGTCAGTGTTTCAGGTAAATGAGTTTCAGTCTGATTGTTCTCTGAGTTCTCGTCATCAGAGCAAAGTGCAGGGCGTGTCAGAACCCGCTCTAACAACTCGGGACTGTTTTTCTGTCTAACTCTTAATACTCTGAATCAGGGAAGGAGTGTGAAGGGCCCGTCTTCCAACACTGACCTGGTTTCACTGAAGAGCCTTGAAAATGTCAAATCATTTTTTTTAATTTTAGATTATACATCTGGGACTAGATCGCCCAAATTTGAAAAAATATATAACAGTAGATGTTTTGATATATATGTTGGGCTATACAAAACATTTGCATGAAAAGTAAACGGGAGATTTCAAAAAAATAAAAAGATTCTTCCCATAGATTTGAACTGCATTGTAACTTAGTTATGAGGGAACTTATGTTTCATACTTTCAATGATATATCAAAAACACATTTCTTATCAGTTCACAAAAGACCTCGTTTTAATTAAAGTCCGTAACTGCTTTTATGTAATTAACGTACATATTTTAAGCCAAACAATTATATTTGTTCTAAACCTAAAGACGTTTTGTTGAATGGCTAGTGAGCGCAGTTCAGGTGTGTGGGATATCTTGTGGGGGCTGGGCTGTAAATGACCTGTGGATGTTCACTGAAGTGACTGTTTGTGTGTGCTGTGATACACTGTGACACACTAACACATATTTTAGGGGTCAACACCCTGAGTTTCTGTGTGGTTCTGGGGCTGTGGGGAACATCCTGGGCTGATCCGGTCCTGTTGAGGCTCCCACAAGGTTCCTGAATCCAACCCTGTCTCCTAAAAATTACGTTCCCACAGAACTAAACTGCATTCTCAATTACGTTTAGCTAGAAACGTATTTTCTCCCACGTTACGTTCGTTATGAACGTATCTCAAATACGTTTATTTTCTACATATCTTTGCCATTTATTGTCTTGCTTATAATAATGAAAATAGTTATTTATAAATATCATTTTAGAGCACACATTTGAAATCGAGAATCGGGCTCGATGTATGGTTAAATTAAAATCAGTAGGCGAGGCTGTAATTTCTCCAGCTGTTACCCTCATGAGCGAGGCAGAAAATAATAGTTTTAACATGACAAAAAGCTGCTGTGTCGTTTATTGCACCTCAAACATTAAAACAAATCCAGAGTTCAGTGTTTCTGAACTTCCTCTAAGAACAAAGGACAGTAAAAGAAGAGCTCTGTGGCTTCAGGCTTGATCGCCGTTCAAATGACAGCGTTGGTTTCCCCAAAAGTGGGCGGGGCTGTAAAGTGACGTAGATTTTACTCTCATCTATTATTCAAAACCATTCTATTTATTCTAACGTAAATTACATGCCAGTGTTTTATCTTTTTATTTATTTGTTTTTATTTTAAATCGTATAATGTCGGACTTTTTTTCCGTCTGTGAGGAAAATAAATGGGGCTTAGAGCCTCAAAATACTGAAATCTGTATTTTGAAAAATATTTTCCTTCTAATTTGTTATTCTTTTCTAAATAACACACTGTTATTTACTCAACAATAACACACAATTATCCTTGTTTTTATTTATTCATTTAATTCTATAATCTTGGGCTTTTTAGCCGTAAATAAAGTCACTGGAAACAGACGGGACATTTCGAGCGATATACACCACAAACCCACCGAACTGATTACCCAAGATCCTCAGCTTGAACTCGTTGATTGGATGTTTTAGCCGCAATGCACGCTGGGATATGGTGTTAATAAGATATGATATCCGACAACGAAAAATAAAATATTACCTAATTCAGAGTGTTCTTGCTTTTCTCTTTGGAAGTCATCACATAACGGCATTGTAATACACGGTTCGGCTGCATTAAATATTACACATCTGCCGTAGTTCTTTATTTATAGAGCCCTGATGAGAAGACTTCTAGACAAACAGGAGAACTGCTGCCAAAACTGAATACTTGACGTGGATCATAAATATATCAACAATTAAACAACATCTTCAATTTCTTTTCACAAAATACGTCTCCTTGCAGTATCAATAGTAATTCGGCTGACTTTTATATTTGATCCAATTGAGGTTATATTTACACCATAACGGTGCAGAGCTGATAGAAAAGGACCAGTAGTTTTTAAAGATCAAATGCAAAGGTTTTTTTATAATTGCCAGTAAAATCGAAATCATATAGCTACAACACTATCTAAGATATTGCAGTATTAAAATCGGAGATAATATGCGTCTGGCAATGCGCAATATTTATTTTGTTCAACCCCCAACACCAAGTCCGACGATTTATTTTCTCCGCCGCAAGATGGCGTCGCGTGACGTCACAGTGGCAAACCTTGGCTTATCGCTCACAGCTGCTTCCGCCGATAGTACAACTTAGTTTCGTTATCATGTCTGATTCTGAGTAGACTATAGACTAAAAGCTTTAGGAATCCAAACTATAACATATAATAAGTACCCTGTATCAAGATTGATGCAAAACAAGGGGAATTTGACCTTTTTAGAGAGGTTTAGAAAAATAAAGTCCAGGCGCTCTGAGTGAGCCTCTGAATTAGCCCCAAGCGAAAAATGCTCGCAGCGGCTTCCGCCGATAGTACAACTTAGTTTCGTCTATCATGTCTGATTCTGAGTCGGAGGCCATCCAATATCTGGAGTATGTTGTCGACATCCAACCATATCTATACGAGCCTCTGATGTCGAAGAGGAAATACAAGGAAACGTCACCTGATATCACCGATGAAAGTGCTGATGGCGATGATTCAAGTTCGCCATCTGAGGAAGAGGCCGAGGGTGCTGAGAATTGGTGTAGATGTGGAAACTGCCAGACCATGCCTACAAGCCGAGAAAACAAGTGCTGCCACAACTATGGGAAAGTGAAGGAAGAGATGGGAGAAGAAGTCCGCATCACCGACTGTAGGACATTCGACATTTTCCGTTATGAGTGGAGGAGCGATGAATGAGCTGCAGATAAACTACAATGCTAACAGTGAATTAGCCCCGAGCGAAAAATGCTAACCTATCACTCCTAGCGCCCTTATTACTTATCCTAGCTCCACATCCAACACATTGTTTATGATCGTAAAGACACAGAATCTAACGGTGCCCACCTCTATAAGCAATACAACTGCAATTCCGTTATCTGCGTTATCTGCTGTGCTCCGTGCGCTTTGAAATCTAATCAAAAGTTGTTTACCTCAATTCTTTGGCGTTTCTGCATCGCCCGGCTCTTTCGTTCTTTCAGTGGTTTCTTGTGCTGAAATGTGGAGGGGACGGCTCCGGGTTTCAGCCTCCAACGTGCTATTAATGCTTCTCCACCAACAGACTTCATGATAGCAGGATCAACGTCGTATGCATCACACGCGAAGTGGTCAGAACACAACCTGCTCCATTTAGTCGGTTGCCATCCAACACGATTCACTAAAAAAATCTATTTTTTGCGGATGATTTGGTCTTTGGGAAATGCATGTAAAACTCTCCCAGATCCCGCACCGTTCGTACAACAAAAAGCTCAACAATAACCCATGTTAATTCAGTTTTCTTTTCGAAAAACATGTGACCGAGACTGCCGAGTCGGGATATTTGGTCCAGAGACTGTTTGGCCACTATTACGTCACGCGCGCGGAGGCTGCTGGGAATTACATGTCAGAAATTCAGACGGCTTTGGGTCGAGTTTTGTATCAATAAAAAGCTTTTTTTTGGGTGTATTATCTCGATTTAAATAAAATAAAAAATACAGGCAGTCTTAAAAACAACATTTCTATAAAATGTTTGCATATTTGGAAGCTTTGCATTTGATCTTTAAAGATATTACTGATTTTCTTTGAATATAAGAATGTAAATACTGAGTTGAGAGAATAGTCAGGGGTTTTGGGTGATGGGAGACACATCTATGGAATCACAATTTCAATAGCTTACCATTAAATGACGGATATGCCTTTCTGTCTGTGATGTTTTACAAATCAGATATTAATGTGTAGAAGTAAAACAAGATAAATAGTATAGCAATATCCTGTAAAATTATGTAAAAACATGAATAAAACTACACATCTTCAGATGTTATACATACATAAGTGTCTTACACTAATAATACAAAGTTATTATTAGTATGCTGTGTGTAGCTTGTGTGCACCGCCTAGTGGTTAAAGCATGTTATTAAAAAATTTTTGTTGAATAATGTTTTTTGATTAAAACAATATTAAGAGTACATACTTTCATAGGGGGAAAGTAGAAGGTCAATGATAGAAATATAGAATATAAAAAGTCAAGAAGATACTAAGTGATCTCTACAATAAAACAGTTTAGTGCCGGATGTACAAAGATATTAATAGGAGGATGTGCAAAACAGAAAAACTAATTAGCCTTTATTAACACATTAAAGAATACTTTAGGTTAAGGTCTTCTTTTAAACAAGAAAAAAGCTTTGGGGGTATCTATCTACCGATGAATATTAAGCCTGACAAAGTACTTAACGTCTAAAATATTGCTTTCCTGCAATGTTAACTATGTTGAAGCACTTATTTTAACTGATATTATACACATTAATTATACTCTTATGTATGTAGATAGTATAAGAAATGTGCAGAATATGACAGTTTAATGGTGGAGGTACACACATATTGATAGATGTCTTGTAATGCACTGTTGAGGAACCTGCGACCCAAGTTGTGTATAAGATCAATACACCTTAGAAAATCTTGAAATCTTGAAAGGGATCTGCAAAATAGCCATTATACCGTTTTTAATTAACTATTAGTAGAGAATAACGAGTAATGAATACTTTATAAAGATCTGCAGATAAATGTTTAGTCTTCTCAAGCACCAACTATCAAATATCTCTCCTGATTGTTGGCACTTGACAATCACCTTCCCTGAATTTTACTCAGGTGTAACTAAAGTCTGCTTTAAGGGTTGTTTATATTCCACATCATTAATCAGAATCTGCAAAGTAACTAAACTAAATGTAGTGAAGTAAAAATACCAGGTTCACCTCTGAATTGTAGTGGAGTAGAATTACAAAGTAACAATGAGCTGTCATGTGGGTATATATTAATGCTGCCCATTATGGATACAAGCGATTTTCACCCATTTAGTAATTACATGTTTGAAATGTGTCACCAATGTGTTTCCTATCGCCTAAACCTCCAGGGCTGTACACAGTTTAATACTGTCAACTTCTAAATTTGGGAAAAACGTCTTTTAAAACTACAATTCCCAGTAGAGACGTGCCATAGAGAACATGTTGCGAAACACAATGCATGTGTAGTTCTCGGGGGCGTTCCAGTCCAGTTTTGAATAGTCTGCCGTGGTTTCGTTCCATTTCAAAGAGCTTGACGCTCGGCGTAACCTTGACGCACTGCCACTCCAACATCACGGGGTTTGTCAACGGGACTGTAGTCCCAAACGATAGCTGGGGATTATGGGTAGTGTAGTGTCTTCGGCCATCCTAAATCTCGAAATGTCCCGTCCTGTTTCTGGTGACTTTATTTACGGCTAAAAAGCCCAAGATTATAGAATTAAACGAATAAATAAAAATAAGGATAATTGTGTGTTATTGTTGAGTAAATAACAGTGTGTTATTTAGAAAAGAATAACAAATTAGAAGGAAAAGATTAAAAAAAATACAGATTTCAGTATTTTGAGGCTCTAAACCCCATTTATTTTCCTCAAAGACGACAAAAAAAGTCCGACATTATACGATTTAAAATAAAAACAAATAAATAAAAAGATAAAACACTGGCATGTAATTTACGTTAGAATAAATAGAATGGTTTTGAATAATAGATGAGAGTCAAATCTACTTCACTTTACAGCCCCGCCCACTTTTGGGGAAACTAACGCTGTCATTTGAACAGCGATCAAGCCTGAAGCCACAGAACTCTTCTTTTACTGTCCTTTCTTCTTAGAGGAAGTACAGAAACACGTTACTCTGGATTTGTTTTAATGTTTGAGGTGCAATAAACGACACAGCAGCTTGTTGGCATGTTAAAACTATTATTTTCTGCCTCGCTCATGAGAGTAACAGCTGGAGAAATTACAGCCTCACCTACTGATTTTAATTTAACCATATATCGAGCCCGATTGTGGATTTCAACGGTGTGCTCTAAAATGATATTTATAAATGACTATTATCATTATTATAATTGTCTTGCTTATTAAGCAAGACAATAAATGGCAAAGATATGTAGAAAATAAACGTATTTAAGAAACGTTCATAACGAACGTAACGTTGGAGTAAATACGTTTCTAGCTAAACGTAATTCAGAATGCAGTTTAGTTCTGTGGGAACGTAATTTTTAGGAGACAGGGTTCCTGAATCTCTGAGAGGAGGAGCACTACCTGTGATGTGAAGCTTGTGGTAATGAATGAGCATGTTGTTGTGTTTGTGTGAAGGTGGGGGCTCTGCTATGGATCAGTGTGAGGACAGAGAGGAGGAAGCCCCCCCCTCTAAAAGCTCTGGGGAACATGACAGCCAGACCAAAGCTCAGAGGTGAGATCTCCAGCTGTCCATCACTCTTCTCCATGTCACAGCTCAATACATTTGATTTATACAGCACACTTTAAAGAGAACGTCATCTCAAGGTGCTTCACAAAGCTATAAGGAGAAAATAATAAAATAAAAATATATCTAAAGGAGCATATTGAATAAAATATGGTAATGTCACAAATCAAAATCAAAGGTTAAGAGCATAAAAGGTTACAAAAATTAAATAAATAAAATAAAAATAAAGGACGGTCAGTAGCATGCGGTGTGGAACAGGGGGGTCTTGAGGCATTTCCTAAAGACTGAGAGTGATGCCGAGGTCCGTCTGTTCTCTGGAAGCTGATTCCACAGACGTGGACCCAGGGAGGAGAAAGCACGGTGACCATGGTGACCAGTTTTGTCCACGGAACAGCCAGGAGATTGGAGCTGTCTGACCTGAGTGTGCGTGAGGTATGGGAATGTTTTCTGGTTAGCAGTTCCTGTAGGTAGGGGGGGGCCGGTGTGGTTGATGGCGTTGAAGACCATTATGAGGACTTTGTAGTTGATCCGGTGTGTTACAGGGAGCCAGTGGAGTGAGTGAAGGATGGGGGTGATGTGCTCTGATTTGCGTGTTTTTGTGAGTATCCGGGCGGCACCGTTTTGTACATATTGTAGTCTCTGAGTGTTTTTTGCTGGAATGCCTGCAAGCAGAGAATTGCAGTAGTCAATGCGGGAGGTGACGCATGGAGCAGTTTTTCTGCATCCGGTTTGGTGAGGGAGTGTTGTATTTTGGAGATGTTCCTCAGGTGGTAGTATGAGGCTTGGCAAACCGTCTTTGGGTGCCTTTACACGGGAACGTTTGCGTTTACGCACGTAGGGGAGAAGGGGGTTAGTTGAACCTCCCCTGTAACCAGGCAACGCCTTATAGTTGTAATCAAGTGACCAGAAATGATGCAAGCTCCTCCCATTTCTCCTTGCCTGTGAAAGAGAGATACTCATTGGTTTATTGCTTGTCAAAGTAAATGTTCTAGATGTCAGCTATATCGGCTGTTATGTCAAAAAAAAAGTATCCAGGTTTAAACACATATATTGAACAAAAATATAAACGCAACACTTTGGTTTTTACTCCCATTTTTCATGAGATGAACTCAAAGATCTAAAACATTTTTCTATATACACAAAATAACCATTTCTCTCAAATATTGTTCACAAATCTGAAAGAATCTGTGATAGTGAGCACTTCTCCTTTGCCGAGATAATCCATCCCACCTCACAGGTGTGGCATATCAAGATGCTGATTAGACAGCATGATTATTGCACAGGTGTGCCTTAGGCTGGCCATAATAAAAGGCCACTCTGAAACGTGCACTTTTGCTTTATTGGGGGGGTCTGGGGGGGTGTATATAAAAAATGTTCATCTCATGAAAAATGGGAGCAAAAACAAAAGTGTTGCGTTTATATTTTTGTTCAGTGTATATTGTATATGTTGATGTGTTGGCAGCGTGTTACACCATGTGAATCATTACGCTAAAGATGACTCTGCATTTTAATGCTAGGCTATTTGTTCTAAAATGGTGGCTGTGGGGTGAAGTGAACCACGGGCCGTGGGGTAAGTTGAGCCACTTTTTCAATGGAGAAATGAATGAAAGCAGGCCAAGTTGATAATAAGAGCTCATTGTAGGCTACATTTAAAGTTGAATTTACCCTGTGTTTGATCGGTAAGATGTATGAAATTGTATCACCATTTGTATGATTACTTTTCCTTTTAACATTTTAAAAAAAATCAATAAATTCAATCGAAATTTATATTAAAAATATTTGAGAAACTAAGCTAGTATTTGGTTTGTTATTGATTGTTTATAGTTACCTTTAAGATGTGTTGTAGGTATGCCCAGGTTTGAACAGTGGTTCATTTTACCCCCTGACCTGGATCAACTCACCCCTACACTGGGGCAAGTTGAGCCCCAGTTTTTAGAAGTAATATTTTCACTGCCCTTGATCAAATATTAATTCTTATCATTGCCATTGATAGGAGACATCCTGAATTAGAGGTGTGTGCTTTCATTTTTACTATGTGTCATTTCTCCTTGCTTAGAGGACAGCATTACTAAAGAATGGCTCAACTTACCCACTCAACAAGGATTTGTTAATTATGATGGTGCCAGCTTGAGGGAGGCGTGTGGCGCAGTGGATAGAGCCTTGGTGTTGGGGGGTCACAGGTTCAAACCCCACTGCAGTCAGCATGTCGTTGTGTCCCTGAGACACTTCACCCCAAAGTGCTCCTGTGGGGATTGCCCACAGTATTGAGTCTGTATGTCGCTTTGGATAAAAGCGTCTAATAAGTGACATGTGATGTAATGTGGCAGTTGATGGTGGCAGTTGGAATAATGGATGGAGAGCAGGCTTTCAGTAGGGAGGTGGGGATAGGATCAAGGGCGCAGCTAGATGAGGTCATAGCTGAGATGATTTTTGAAAGCTCAGCTTGCGAGACCTCCGTGAAGCAGTTTAGGGTTGGTGCATTTGGTGGAGCAAGAACAGGATGTTGGGGAGAGACAGGTTGGTTTGAGGAGGCTTTGGCGATGTTAAGCCTGAGGTTTGTTTTTTAAAGTTCCATAAAGCGGTTGCAGTCATCAGTTGTAGGAGTGGTTGATGAGGGATCACTAGGCTTGAGCAACCGATGCATTGTGGAGAATAGGTGCTTGGGTTTGTTACGATTTGTCTCAGTCAGATTGGAGTAGTAGGCTGACCTGGTTGCTCTCAATGCCGAGGAATAGGCCTTCTGGTGATCTCTGAAAGAGAGCAGGTGGACAGTTAGGCCAGTTTTCCTATATCTGCGCTCAATCTTCCGACCCTCTGATTTGTGCGCTCTGAGCTGGTCAGTGTACCATGGGGCAGAGCGCCATGTACCACTCGGCTTATTTCAAGTGCCAGCCTGTCTAGGCACTCATGCAGGGTGTTATTATACCGGTGCACATGCTCTTCAAGTGAGAGTGCAGCATGGGGCCTGGATAGGGAAGAAGAGAGGGCAGACGTTAGCTGACTATGGTCTATGTCAAGCTCAGCACTCATTATTCACTCAAAGCCATGTGTGTTGTGTTCCAGCCAAGAGCAAACAACACATTCTGCTGGACCTGGACCTGGACAGGGATCTGAAGAAGGACTTGGACCTGGATCTGAACCGGAACCTGCTCCTGAACCTGCTCCTGAACCTGGTCCTGAACCGGAACCTGGTCCTGAACCTGGTCCTGAACCTGTGTCCAGTAACCAGCTTACTGCCGGAGACCAGAACCAGGTGTGTGAGTCTCTCTCTACCATCAGCCCTAACTGTATCCCACTGTCACAATATCCAATCTGTCCAGTTCAGGTCCAGGTTATTTCTTTGTACCAGTGGGTAGACTTGGTTTGCAGAACAAATAAAAGGTATCCATGGTGACACATGCTTCAAGCAACACAGACACATTGAAAACCACTATCAATCAATCAATCAATCAATCAATGTTGATTGATTGATTGATAGTGGAGAGCAACAGAGGAGGGATCCCTCTCCCAGGACGGACAGACGTGCAATAGATGCCGTGTGTAAATTGAAAAGATAATACATTTGCAACATAGGTAGTCCAAATGTTTGGAAATGCATGTGTGTATAAGCACTAGCACAGACAAAGCTGTTTTTAAACCTCTTGGTTCTAGACCTTTAGGAAGATTAACCTCCGGCCCGAAGGAAGAAGCTGAAATTCAGGTTGCAGGGGTGGGAGTCTTCATTAAACATGGAGTTAGACAGCCTCTGTAACTGTCTGATGAGCAGGGGCTCCAGGTTTAGCTGTGACTCACCAATCAGTCTGCTAGACCAGGGGTTCCCAAACGTTGCAATGACCCCCATATAGCATTATTCTCTGGCGGGGACCCCCCTGTTGCAATTTAAAAAAAAATGATGAGTACATTATGATGGAAAATAGGACATTATGACAATACATTTTCTTAATATATATTTGTATTGATAATTAATAATCAGTTATTCTTCTAAAAAAAAGTCTATTTATCTTTTGTTTGTCATTCATTACATTGATTGTGTCTTCTGTTATAAACATTCTTAACACAATATTAAACAGTAATATCAACAGTAAACATATTTTAAAGCATTTTTAAAGTGATTTCTGTCTTTATAATATTATATAATCTTGAACAGTAATATGAACAATTAACATTTATTTTTATCATTTTTGAAAGCTACTTATGCCTTAATAATATTATATATAACATTCAACAGTAATATTAACAATAAACATATTTATATTCATAGGCCTATATATACATCAATATTTGCTGCATCCGTGCTCTCATCCGGCTGCAGAGCGAAACATTCACTCGCTCTCACTTGCTCCAAAAGCTGAGATACTCAGTTTCACTCTCAGTAGCGGCAGCTCGATCCTGATTGGCTTGAAGGGCGGTCGTGTGATTTAAAAAACGTTTTATAAATAGAAAATATTAAAAGATTGGCATCAAAGGACACATAGATTGATAGATATGCAGTAATGAATAACATCTACAAAAAAAAAAAAATGTAACTTTAAAAAAAATAAGAAAGTTCCCCTTTTCCTCAAACTTTGCGTGACCCCCCTGGCGCCCCCTGGCGGCCCCCCGGGGGTCGGGCCCCCACTTTGAAAAACACTGTGCTAGACCACTTTATGATCTGACTGAGACAGTTTCTGCTCTTTAAAGTCAGATTACCAAGACATTAAAGAAAAAGACAGAATTGACTCTGCTGACTGTCTTCAAGTTTAGGATTAACTTCCTGAATGTCTTTCGTGAAGTCTAAGGTATTAAAACAAGTTTAGAACCGATTAGGGCATGTACTAACTCCACATCTGAATTGAAGCCATCCAAAGTCACATGGCAGCTGTTCTTTGGATCCTGAAGGCCTGTTATGGTTTTCAAAAGTACAAAAATACAATACAACAACATATTGTTCTGTAAGATAAAGATTTTCTTTCTTGGTATCTTTGCTCTTCAGGGAGAAAATATGGAGACACCTAGAGAAGTCCTATTAACAACTTTAGAACATTTGGAGGAAAAGGACTTAAAAAAAATTCAAGTGGTTCCTGGAGAAGAAGGTCCTAACATTCCCAGGAATCCCAAAGAGTCGACTCGAGAAAGCAGCAGACCGGATGGACACAGTGGATCTGATGCTTCCCTACTACGGCATACACACCATTAAAGTGACCATAGACGTTTTGAAAGAGATCCCGAGGAATGATCTTGTCGAGGAATTATCAAAATTCCCATCAGACCCTGAAGGTAGGTCTTTAAAAAAGAGTTTAGCAAATATATATATAACTTTTTTTATTGTTCACTCCTGATATACCCCTCAGAGAACCATCACCTCTACATGGTGTTGGGGCTGAGGTACCCCTGAAAGCAGAGAGGTCAGGGTCACTAGTTTCTGGCAGGGTCACCCTGTTGGTTCCAGGTGAGGGGTAGTAAAACCTTTATAGATCAGCATTTTAGGAATCCAATTACCTTTCCTGGGTTAGGAAGTTTGGGTTTCGGTAAAATTGTCCAAAACATATCTTCTTTCGTCTCTTCCTAACCACAATTCCTTAACCTCTGTGAAACATCTTGGGGTTAATGATAGGAAGATTCATCAGGACTTAGGAAAAGAAACTGCTGTGCTTTGAGAGTCCGACCGCACTGACACTATCCAACGTCATTATGATTAGCAGCCGATGTTATTAAGAAGGAGAAGACGCTTTATTTCCTCCCAAAGGGGAAATTCAGCTCAGTTGTTCACTCGGTTGTGGTAACAGACAGTACAATACACACACATGCACAGGACAGGTGAGAGAGGCCTGAGCAAAACAGACGGCCAGTCTGTCCAGCGCCAGGGAGCAGTTGCGGGTTCTGTGCCTTGCTCAATGGCAGGAGGTGAACTGGCACCTCTCCAGGAACCTGTCTACACTCCGTATTATTTTGGTCCGATCGGGACTCCAACCGGCGACCCTTCGGTTCCCAACACAAATTCCTGCAGACTGCGCCACTTAAACACTCTGCTGCATTGGCTGGGAATCTAACCCGGGCATCCAGGTGAGAATTCTACCACTGAACCACCAATGCTATTTCAATCAGGAGAGACGTTGATGTATGAAATACATATTTACTACCGGGACTCATAATGTGAATGTAATAATGATTGCCAGAATTATAACAGGAGAATGGAACGGTGTTTGGCGATTAGGCCCCGGTTTGCAGGATAATCATTCAGGAGGGGAAGAACCGCTCTGATGAAACCCCCCGGGGTCTAGACACTGGTGGTGGTGATAAGTAGGTGGGAACGCTCTGAAGTGAGAAGGTTTAGCTTGGTCCTGTAGGAGACGGGAGGCGAAAGGGGTGGAGGAGGGTTGAGTTTTGTCACCTGAAATGACAGCTGACAAGAGGGAAGAGCAGATATAAAGGAATTAGCGGGTGCTATGATAGGCTTGTGAGAATGGAGAGAGGAGAGATTGGTTAGCTGGGGAGTGACGCCCCCGATCACTTAATGAGGGAGGAGAGGGTAATGAAGTGACGTGTAATCTGAATGAAGAGCTTGGTCTTCCTGATTGAACTTGCGCTAAGCTTCATTTCAATCAGGAGAGACGTTGATGTATGAAATACATATTTATTACCGGGACTCATAATGTGAATGTAATAATGATTGCCAGAATTATAACAGGAGAATGGAACGGTGTTTGGCGATTAGGCCCCAGCTTGCAGGATAATCATTCAGGAGGGGGAAGAACCGCTCCGATGAAACCCCCCAAAAGAAGTGAAGTATGATATACTGAGATGTAATGAGTTTCTTAGCTTGTGGGCTGACTGCAGTGATCTATGGAGGAAATGAGAGATTAACACGTGGATCAAGCAATTTGCCAGAATCAACTGCCGGGCTTACAGTCCATCCTAAGATGCTGACTGCCGAAATCAGTGGCAGGCTTATATGAAAACGACCCGAAGGTCGCCTGCCTGGCTACGCAGTGCTTGACTACGCCGACACGATGGTCGGACGGCCTGATGATGCAGGGATCTTTATTACGTAGAGACGGAGGTCTACACAGACACGAAGTCTACACAGACACGATGGTCAACAGCCTGACGTCGACGTAAACATTACCCAGACCAGAAATCAGTGCCTGCAGAGCAGGGGGACATAGACCCGTGACTTGAAATACGAACATGTGACACGAACATTATTTCCCGGGGATACGAGCCCATAAACTTAAATAGACATGCAATTAAAATCCAGAATCATGATGAGACACGTATAGCCTACATGCTGACGTGCTATGAAACCACCACCAGCTTTATGCATAAATCCCAGAGTTAAGGGTTGAAGAAATGCCTTGATTGGCAGCAGAGGTCGCTGCACCTATCTTGACGAAAGCCCTGATATGCTATTAAGACACCACCACCAGTTATATCCATATTTACCATAGGTAAGCTGGAGAGATCTTGGATTGCCAGCACGAGCCGATGTCCGGGCGAAGAGGGAGATGTAGACAATGTAATGCACGTGAGCTGTTAGCTGGAGTACAGTGATGCATGAATGTCATAACCTGGCTTAACAGCAAGCCATGTGAGCATGAAGCCGAGAATATGAATGAAGTGCAGGAGGCACGCATAAAATGACATACGCTTAGTTAAATACTGAAACATGACCCATGATATAGGTCTAGCTTGATTAGCAGACACCAGGATGAGTCATAGATGCTGATGAGCTGATTGAGTGATTAAGACTGTCTTCTATCATCTGAAGTGAGAATGATGGAGGGACGTTAGTGTTAGATCCAACGAGTGTGATAATAAATGTTTAAACAATGGTGGAAATCTGAGCGTGCCGCTATGCGGATGATCTCGTGCAGGGAAGAGTCGCTACTGAAGAGAGTGGGCTCGAGACTGCGACTCGCTTACCCTGCGAGATTCCCCCCAAAACGAAGTGCAGTGCACGTCCTTAAGAGTCGGGGAAGAACGCGGTCGTCGTGAGGCCGGCGGATGCCACCTCCAGGAAGCGGGAGATGATGGCGTGCCGAAGATTATCCGTATGCGAAGTACGGTTGCCCGGTGAGGAAGAGCGACTGTCGTTGGAGATGTTTGCTGTATACCTTGACGTTATGTTGATGCACGCAGTTTGGTTAGAGGAACGTTAATTACCATGAGCTTGATGTGATGCCTAGGAACTCCAGGTGTGTGACTGGGCCTATAGTTCCTCATGATTAGGAACGCTGTGCTCCTGGAGGAGTCTCTTCTTCGTTCTTCTTCTCTCTTCTCTCTCTTCTTCTCTTTTCCCAGTTGAGCGGTGTTAGGTTAGTAATGTTGTATTTGAACACTAGATGGCGTAAAAGAGCAACACATTAGGGGATCTCCCTGGGCAGTGGGTGATTGAACTGGGGAGAGACAACTATTAACATTATTTGCCCGAGTAGCCGGTGCACGAGTAGTTTCTCCTAATACTTGAGGCTGAAAGAGCTCCGCTGAACGGATGATGGGAACTTTAAAGCGCGTCGTTAATATCTGCTTTGAAGAGCCAGCCTTGGCCTGCACGCTATTAAGATGACATTATCTCCGTGCGTAGAAAGGGGGAACATTGACCTTGTCATCGAGATTACCCTGGGCAATACCAGTCATGCTAGTAGCCTACGCTAAAGTGAATAGAGTTGTAACGAGCAGTAGCGCTGAACAAAGTGACTGAACGCGACCGCACCTTGGAACATCTATACAAGTCAGGCAGCGCTAACCAGTACTGAGATTCTGTTGATTGTGTAGGAAACGGTTTAATGCCACGAGATAGTGACAAGTAGTCAAGATAACTGAGTAGCTCGGTTGCTAAGCAACATCACCTGTAGAATGCCAGAGAACCTTAATGACGGCGTTGTGATGCCGAACGGCGTAAATTAATTCTGAAACACATCGCTATGAGATGGGGAATAATGATCAGCTGCTTGTGTGACAGTCGGACAGTGAGTGCTTAACGGCGACCGCTGCCGTGTGAGTTAACAGTGGAATAAGCTGCGGTGCACAACGCACTGCAGCGGCGTTAATGCCGCTGAACCACATGATAACCGATGCATAACGGCATCCTAGAAAAGTATAAGGTTGAAGAAGTAGCCTAGTTCTTAATTGAATCTGCTTCGTATGATTAAAACTACTCCACGCAATCCTCTATTGATGTTTGTTTGACAGCGGTATGGGAAGAAAACGGCGACGTAAACGTCATGACGCAAACAATGACGCAATATTTCCCCTTGAACCTAATTCACCTCTGTAATGTTTACGGATTTAAAAGTGGATCAGAACTGTAAACAGATTTGGACAGTGCTGCCGAAAAGTGTTGTTGTCGTAGATCCAGCCGTTGGTGCGCCGAGAAACTGAATATTTCTTAGAGGAAAAAAGAACATCTCGTGAATTTGCAAACTGCCTCTTGCCAGCGCTACACCTGACGCCTTGTTTTAGAGGTGAGGCGCAGGAGAGAAGAGGCGAGAGCCTGGGCTGTGCAATGAACCTGTGCAATGAACCTATGACGCACTTAGTGTCCAGTACTGACTACTGAGCCGGGAGGAGAAGTAGCTTCTATGGGATGTAGCTTAAGCCCTGCCAATGGGAGGGGCTGTGGTTGAAGCCAGAAATGTGTAAAGCTTCGCATGCGATGAGGGCCCGTTCCGCGTGAAGCCGGAAGCGCCGCATTTGAGCGGCTCTGATGCCAGTGATGCCCTCTCAAGAGACTGAAGGCATGCGTCAATTGTTTGCATGAAGTACGCCATTTCCATTCATCCGGAGGAACTTCCGTGGAGCCGGATTTCCTTGTCCTTTCCTCCCGCGTCCGGGTTTGCGGGGTGGCCGGCTGGAACCGCTAACCGCGCTGGGGAACGCCGCCTGTAGCTTTATCCGCAAGACTGTGGAGCTGATGAAGATATGCCTGGAGCTGGAACGAAGCTCTGCTGCTGCAGTTGGGGAAGGAGGAGCAAGTGGGCTGCTGGGGGATACCGAGCGCAGTTTGAAAAAGTCGGCCCGGATTAAGATCCCTGTTCGTGGTCTGAGTACTCTGAATCGTAAAAGAGAAGGTGACGAAAGGGGTGGAGGAGGGTTGAGTTTTGTCACCTGAAATGACAGCTGACAAGAGGGAAGAGCAGATATAAAGGGATTAGCGGGTGCAACGATAGGCTTGTGAGAATGGAGAGAAGAGAGATTGGTTAGCTGGGGAGTGACGCCCCCGATCACTTAATGAGGGAGGAGAGGGTAATGAAGTGACGTGTAATCTGAATGAAGAGCTTGGTCTTCCTGATTGAACTTGCGCTAAACTTCATATTAATGAGTTTATCCTGGTGGGACATTGGAGATATGTAATACAAGTGGGTCATGCTGAAAGCCAGTGTTGGGGAGGGGATGGGTCAGAGGAATGACCAGAAAGTCATCAGTGTGCTCTGAAATGGCAGTGAGTCTTTGAGTGCTACGTTTTCCCAGGAAACGGCCATTTCTGTTTGGAATGAGGTTCGTCCTGCCGAACTGTCAGATCTCTCAGGAGGAGGAGTCATGGATAAACCCCGGCTGTTTTCCACAGTGTAGGTTAGCTGCTGACTCAGTCTCAGGATGACGAATGGGACTGTCCTAGTCATTACTAATGGCCCAGCCGCCTACAGGTGGAAGGGGGTATTATTTGCCGTCCTACATGACTTGGTGAGGAAGGGAGGGGTTATTACTGGGACCCCCCAGGGTCTGCAACACAGTAAGAGCCATCCACTTCCTGTATAGCTAGAGAGAGAGAGCTGTGTCCACACCCTCAGTGGGTGTTGGGATCTGCTGGTTGCAGCAGGAATAAGAGTCAGTCAGGTTTAGGGCCATGGTTCTCTGTGGGAAAACTGATGGTTCTCTGTGGGGTGCAACTTATACTGGACAATGTACGGATAAATATGCAACAAGATCCAGTGACTTGATATGAGGAAAATAACCTGCTATTTGTCAGAAATGGGTCCAATTAGAAGGAAATCTTTTGATGTGTCTTTCGTGTAAATGTCTTTCTTATTCATTCAGATATTCTCACGAAGTGCCAAGGTGAACTCAAATCAAACCTGAAGGAAACATTTGAAAATATCACATTTATGGACGAATCTGAATCCCTACATAAAATCTACACGGAGATCTACATCACCAGGGGAGACACCACAGAGGTCAACAAGGAACATGAGATCAGACAGATCGAACAAGCATCCAGTAAACCAGACAGATCAGAAACACCCATCAGCCAAGAAGACCTCTTTAAAGGCTCAACTGAAAGAGGTAAACCAATCAGAGCAGTGATGACAAAGGGAGTGGCTGGCATTGGGAAAACAGTCTTAACACAGAAGTTCACTCTGGACTGGGCTGAAGGCAAAGCCAACCAGGACATCCAGTTCATATTTCCATTCACCTTCAGAGAGCTGAATGTGGAGAGAGAGAACAAGTACAGCTTGGTGGAACTCGTTCATCACTTCTTCTCTGAAACCAGAGACGCAGGAATCTGCAGGTTTGATCAGTTCCCGGTCGTGTTCATCTTTGACGGTCTGGATGAGTGTCGACTTCCTCTGGACTTCCTCAACACTAAGATCCTGACTGATATCACAAAGTCCACCTCAGTGGATGTACTGCTGACAAACCTCATCAGAGGGAAGCTGCTTCCCTCTGCTCGCCTCTGGATAACCACACGACCTGCAGCAGCCAATCAGATCCCTCCTGATTGTGTGGACATGATGACAGAGGTCCGAGGGTTCACTGACCCACAGAAGGAGGAGTACTTCAGGAAGAGATTCACAGATCAGGAGAAGGCCGGCACCATCATCGCCCACATCAAGACCTCACGAAGCCTCCACATCATGTGCCACATCCCAGTCTTCTGCTGGATCTCTGCTTCAGTTCTGGAGGACATGTTGAAAACTGAGGGAGGAGAGCTGCCCAAGACCCTGACTGAGATGTACATCCACTTCCTGGTGGTTCAGTCCAAAGTGAACGTCAAGTATGATGGAGGAGCTGAGAAAGATCCAGAGAGCAGGAAGATGATGAAGTCTCTGGGGAAACTGGCTTTTGAGCAGCTGCAGAAAGAAAACCTGATCTTCTATAAGTCTAACCTGACAGACTGTGA
Source organism: Gymnodraco acuticeps (assembly GCF_902827175.1). Lineage (NCBI taxonomy): Eukaryota > Metazoa > Chordata > Actinopteri > Perciformes > Bathydraconidae > Gymnodraco > Gymnodraco acuticeps. Next base: position 23,350 of record NW_022991725.1, on the reverse strand, counting down.
CATCGATATCAAAGCAGCCTCAGTGTACTCAGGAGTGTTCACACAGGTATTTAAAGAGGTGAGAGGAACTTACAAGGACAAGGTGTTCTGCTTTGTCCATCTGAGCGTTCAGGAGTTTCTGGCTGCTCTCCATGTCCATCTGACCTTCATCAACTTTGGAGTCAACCTGCTGGCAGAAGAATCAACAACCTCCAGGCTGCTTAAAGTGTTCAGAGACAAACCTGAACTAACACATCTCCACCAGAGTGCTGTGGACCAGGCCTTACAGAGTCCAAACGGACACCTGGACTTGTTCCTCCGCTTCCTCCTGGGTCTTTCAATGGAGACCAATCAGACATTATTACACGACCTGCTGACACAGACAGGAAGTGGCTCACAGATCAACCAGGAAACAGTGAAATACATCAAGAGAAAGATAGGAAAGAACCCGTCTCCGGAGAAAAGCATCAACCTGTTCCACTGTCTGAATGAACTGAATGATCGTTCTCTAGAGGAGGAGATCCAACAGTCCCTGAGTTCAGGAAGTCTCTCCACAGCGGATCTGTCTCCTGGTCAGTGGTCAGCTCTGGTCTTCATCTTACTGTCATCAGAAGAAGATCTGGACGTGTTTGACCTGAAGAAATACTCTGCTTCAGAGGAGGCTCTTCTGAGGCTGCTGCCAGTGGTCAAAGCCTTCAGGAAGGCTCTGTAAGTGGAGATAAAACTATATTAACTAGGAACAGTTTGAAACATGAGAATAAAACTGTTTGTGTTCACTGCTGATCTTTCCCCAGGCTGAGTGGCTGTAAACTGTCAGAGAAAAGCTATGAAGCTCTGTCCTCAGTCCTCAGCTCCCAGTCCTCCAGTCTGAGAGAGCTGGACCTGAGTAACAACGACCTGAAGGATTCAGGAGTGAAGCTGCTGTCTGCTGGACTGGAAAGTCCACACTGTGAACTGAAGACTCTCAGGTCAGAGTTCAGCCGACATGTTAACCGTCATTTCTATCGACTCATTTCCAGTTTTATCGAATATTGGTTAATAATACATTTAGATTTTCCTTTGGCTTGTTGTTTATTTTTGTTCTTCAAAACAATAAACCATAAAACCATGATAACAATCTTATTATATTTGAAGACAGATGGCGTCACTTATCTACATCTCAATGTATCTGACTGATTGACCAACCCAAACATGCACAGACAAACAGATGGTATCATTTGACAAAAGAACTAGAAAATATTGTATGTTGAAACCTTGCTGTCAATCACATTTATTATTAACCTGTTTAGCGCGAAGGCCCCCGCCCGCGGGGCTGCAGGGTTTTTTCCCACAAAACTGTGTCTCAGGGCTTCTTAACATTTAAAAACCTATTAATGTGTCATACCCACTTAACGGGAAGAAACTCAGCTAACTGACGATACAAACAATTTTTACTGAAACAAAACATAATTCTCACAAGAAGCGTCTAAATGAACCCTGAGCGAAAAGATTCTAACACACTTAGCACAGAGCTCACGGTAAAATACCCTTATTACATATCGGATCTGCAAAAACAAGATATCGATTAGCAAGCTCAAATTCCACAGATTCCAGAAATATAAGTATCATCACTGAGCGATCAGAACTCGTGACAGGGGAAGCAAACCCAGACATCACACCAAGTAGCTTTACGGAGCAAACACGGACATTGTCTTACCTTAGCTGTTGTTCTGATCAAAAGTCGTGTTAAATGGCATTAAAACGAGAAAAACGCGGCTGAAGGTTAATCCATAGGTTAATCCAATGTATCTGTGTCACTTTGAAATGATTACTGATTATCCATCACCATATTTATGTCAAAAACTGAGTTTTACCCTTGTTATGTATTCATTTCTTTCAAGGTTAACTGGCTGTAACCTGTCAGAGAGAAGCTGTGCAGCTCTGTCCTCAGTCCTCAGCTCCCAGTCCTCCAGTCTGAGAGAGCTGGACCTGAGTAACAACGACCTGAAGGATTCAGGAGTGAAGAAGCTGTCTGTTGGACTGGAGAGTCCACACTGTGAACTGGAGACTCTCAGGTCAGAGTTCAGCTTTTTATTTTCAAGCAGTTCAATCCTTTTCATCCAGCTTTGTGTTCATGTTGACGAAGATGGTCCACCTCTGTATGATTTTCCTGCTGACGTGACTTTTTAAAGCACTGACTTTACTGTATTCCCTGGTTCCAGTCTGTCAGGCTGTCTGGTCTCAGAGGAAGGCTGTGTTTCTCTGGCTTCAGCTCTGAGATCCAACCCCTCCCATCTGAGAGAGCTGGACCTGAGCTACAATCATCCAGGAGACTCAGGAGAGAAGCTGCTGTCTGCTGGACTGGAGGATCCTCTCTGGAAACTGGAGACACTCAGGTATGGACACAAAGATTGCAGGTTCCTCATATTGTTCTAATGTAATCTCTTTCATCTCTGGTCTTCCATCATGAAGGACGTCTCATTTCCCTTGATTATGTTCACTGCAGTGAGTTCACCTTGAAGTCTTATTTCATGGAAACAGCCATTCCGTCCAAACATCAGAACCACTGGCTTCCTGGCTCTAGGGAGGATAATGATGGTCAGTTTATGGATTTGGTTCTGACTGAGATATCTCACCAACTGCTAAACGTGTTGAGATGAGATTCTGTTTGACATTTTAGATTCTCAGAGGGACGATCCAGACTTTTCCACCTGTACCACCGTGACATGTGATTGAATTGTTCTTCTTCCTCTTCTGCTCTCAAGTGCATGAGTCGGAAGAAGCAGAGTGGATTTTCTATCCTTTTTAGACTTTTCATGTCTTTAACCTGTTCAGCCCCGAGCCTGTTTTCCAGGTCTCAGGCTCCAAAAGGACATTCCCAGAACAAATGACCATATCTTCTAAAAGGGGTAAATTAATAATCTTTTTTCTCAAAGCAATGATAAACCTGTGAGTTGGATGTAGAAGAGTCAGAATCAATATAGATGTTTTTTATTCTAAAGTCAATTCAGATTGAACACAGTAAAACAAAATTAATTATTGTGTCCGTCCAAAAAAAAAACATGAGTTATAGTGAAACCCTTGAATGATGGGATCTGAGACTAAAAGCTTTAGGAATCCAAACTACAACATATCATAAGTACCCTGTATCAAGATTGATGCAAAACAACACTTCTGGGGTCATTTGGGTGGATTTGATGATTGACATCTCTTTTTAACCGTTAGAGCCAATGGAATCGAGGGGAAGTTCCACATACACACAGACGTTACCAAATAGAGAGGCGAAGTTCCGCCCATCTACTTCCGCCCCATGGGACCTTATTTCGGAAAAATGATGTATTGAAGTCAACGGGGAGAGAAAACGTATCTTCCGATCCCGTTTGAATTGTGCCACGAATTACACATATGATGTTTGTCAACCTTAAAAATTCATTTCCATGTCAAAAAAGTCAGTTTGTTGTAAAACTGTTGAAATATAAGACTATGAAAAATCAGGGCTGCCAACATTTGAGTTCAGGTCGGAGTGAGATTTTTTTTTTGGTGAACCGAAAAAAGAAACGTTCATGTGCACAGTGTTATAAATGTATTGAACATGTACAAACTAGGGTTTCCCATGAATGTACCGGGCGCTACAGTGGAACACGCACATCCACAGTGTACCCGCGACTCTTACAATGAAGGCTCGATAATCAGATCACAGCATATCAAATGGCCAACCCTGTCAAAATTACGTTCCCACAGAACTAAACTGCATTCTCAATTACGTTTAGCCAGAAACGTATTTTCTCCTACGTTTCGTTCGTTATGAACGTTTCTCAAATACGTTTATTTTCTACATATCTTTGCCATTTATTGTCTTGCTTATAATAATGATAATAGTCATTTATAAATATCATTTTGGAGCACACATTTGAAATCAGTAGGCGAGGCTGTATTTTCTCCAGCTGTTCCTCTCATGAGCGAGGCAGAAAATAATAGTTTTTAACAGCCAAAAATCTGCTGTGTCGTTTATTGCTCCTCAAACATTAAAACAAACCCAGTTACGTGTTTCTGAACTTCCTCTAAGAAGAGAGGACAGTAACAGAAGAGCTCTGTGACGCCAGATGGTTTAGGATGGCCGAAGACACTACACTACCCATAATCCCCAGCTATCGTTTGGGACTACAGTCCCGTTGACAAACCCTGTGATTAATCTTGAAGCTCTGTGATTGGATGTTGGAGCAAACTGCAGGCAGTTTGATTTTCAGCCCAACGGTATACTGTTTTTCTCAGACGCGGAGGGATACTGACTTGTTGTGAAAAGTAACTTACAATTCTACCCGTGGTATACGCTCAGTATATCACGGCTAAGAACCAATCAGATTGCTTCATTGGACTTGTCCGTTTTATACTCTGAGTGATACTCTCACATCATGATATACTCTGAGTGGTACTCTCACATCATGATATACTCTGTGTGATACTCTCACATCATGATGTACTCTGAGTGATACTCTCACATCATGATGTACTCTGAGTGATACTCTCACATCATGATGTACTCTGAGTGATACTCTCACATCATGATGTACTCTGAGTGATACTCTCACATCATGATGTACTCTGAGTGATACTCTCACATCATGAAGTACTCTGAGTGGTACTCTCACATCATGATATACTCTGTGTGATACTCTCACATCATGATGTACTCTGAGTGATACTCTCACATCATGAAGTACTCTGAGTGATACTCTCACGTCATGAAGTACTCTGAGTGATACTCTCACATCATGATGTACTCTGAGTGATACTCTCACATCATGATGTACTCTGAGTGATACTCTCACATCATGAAGTACTCTGAGTGGTACTCTCACATCATGATATACTCTGTGTGATACTCTCACATCATGATGTACTCTGAGTGATACTCTCACATCATGAAGTACTCTGAGTGATACTCTCACGTCATGAAGTACTCTGAGTGATACTCTCACATCATGATATACTCTGAGTGGTACTCTCACATCATGATATACTCTGTGTGATACTCTCACATCATGATATACTCTGAGTGGTACTCTCACATCATGATATACTCTGAGTGATACTCTCACATCATGATATACTCTGAGTGGTACTCTCACATCATGATATACTCTGTGTGATACTCTCACATCATGATGTACTCTGAGTGATACTCTCACATCATGATGTACTCTGAGTGATACTCTCACATCATGATGTACTCTGAGTGATACTCTCACATCATGAACTACTCTGAGTGATACTCTCACATCATGATGTACTCTGAGTGGTACTCTCACATCATGAAGTACTCTGAGTGGTACTCTCACATCATGATATACTCTGTGTGATACTCTCACATCATGATGTACTCTGAGTGATACTCTCACGTCATGAAGTACTCTGAGTGATACTCTCACATCATGATATACTCTGAGTGGTACTCTCACATCATGATATACTCTGTGTGATACTCTCACATCATGATATACTCTGAGTGGTACTCTCACATCATGATATACTCTGAGTGGTACTCTCACATCATGATATACTCTGAGTGGTACTCTCACATCATGATATACTCTGAGTGGTACTCTCACATCATGATATACTCTGAGTGATACTCTCACATCATGATATACTCTGAGTGGTACTCTCACATCATGATATACTCTGTGTGATACTCTCACATCATGATGTACTCTGAGTGATACTCTCACATCATGATGTACTCTGAGTGATACTCTCACATCATGATGTACTCTGAGTGGTACTCTCACATCATGATGTACTCTGAGTGATACTCTCACATCATGATGTACTCTGAGTGATACTCTCACATCATGAAGTACTCTGAGTGATACTCTCACATCATGAAGTACTCTGATTGATACTCTCACATCATGAAGTACTCTGAGTGATACTCTGTGGGGGGTTCATGGAGCGCTTTGGAGCAGGAGTTCAGACTAAGCACACATAGCATTCACTTTGAAGGATGCACAGAAACACTTCTTTGGAGAAGTGTGAGGATGAAGGAGATTGAAGAGGACAAGTGATTGTAAATGTATAAATGTAAATATGTGAGTAGGAATAACTTGCAGACATGATTGAAAGGATAATCACTGATCAGCAGTAAGTAGGGGATCAATAAGCATGCTTCCTCCTGCTCCCTTCGGACACATAGGATTCATTATTATGATGAACATTGATAAATACTTTATTCTAACAATATGCTGTTCTGTTTCTCACATGTGTCCTCCTCCAGGCTGGAGCATGGTGGAGAGCAGAGGATCAGAGCAGGTGTGAGGAAGTGTAAGTGTGGATCAGCTTCTCTCCAGACACAGATGATGGAGGTGGTATTCATTAGAACATGACTGACCTTGAAGCTTTAGAGAAAGACCACTAACAGAGAGGAAAGCCTTCAGGTGGGTCTGAGGATAAACTGCTGTCTGTGTCTCTCCTCAGATTCCTGTGGACTCACCCATGGACTCAAACACAGCAGAGAGACACCTCAGACTGTCTGAGGACAACAGGACGGTGACACGTGTGGAGGAGGAGGAGCCATATCCTGATCATCCAGAGAGGTTTGAGTCCTGGCCTCAGCTGATGTGCAGAGAAGCTCTGACTGGTCGCTGCTACTGGGAGGTCGAGTGGAGAAGAGGGGTTCATATAGCAGTGACTTACAGAGGAATCAGCAGGAGAGGAAACAGTGAGGACTGTTTGTTCGGAGAGAATGATCAGTCCTGGAGTCTGGACTGCTCTCGTGATGGAGGTTACTCTGTATGTCACAATCAGAGAGAAACAAACATCTCCTCCTCCTACTTCTACTCCTCTTCCTCCTCCTCCTCCTCCTCCTCCTCCTCCTTCTCCTCCTCCTCCTCCTATGGTAGAGTAGCAGTGTATCTGGATCATCCTGCTGGCTCTCTCTCCTTCTACAGAGTCTCCTATAACTCACTGATCCACCTCCACACCTTCAGAGCCACATTCACTGAACCTCTCTGTGCTGGGTTTGCGCTCTGGTTCTTAGACTCCTCAGCGTCTCTGTGTCCTCTGTAGGAGGAGACCACTTCCTGTCCTGGAGGAGACCACTTCCTGTCCTGGAGGAGACCACTTCCTGTCCTGGGGTTACATGTTGGTGTTTTAAATGGAGAATTCTCATTGGTTACCGTGTGTCTCACTGATTGTGTCTGTAATAAAGTTTTCTTGAAGCAACGTGTTAAAGACTGTGATCGTCATCAAGTTCAATAAAGATTTACAAAAAGCAGCGTCCATGAAGTCAACCTGTTCCTCCTCCTCTCCTGCTCCTCCTCCTCCTCCTCTCCTCCTCCTCTCCTCCCCCTCTCCTCTCCTCCTCCTCCTCCTCCTCCTCCTCCTCCTCCTCTCCTCCCTCCTCCTCCCCTCCTCCTCTCCTCTCCTCCTCCTCTCCTCCTCTCCTCCCCCTCCTCCTCTCCTCTCCTCCCCCCTCCTCCTCTCCTCTCCTCCTCCTCCTCCTCCTCCTCCTCCTCCTCTCCTCCTCCTCCTCTCCTCCCCCTACTCCCCTCCTCCTCTCCTCTCCTCTCCTCCTCCTCTCCTCCTCTCCTCCTCCCCTCCTCCTCCTCCTCTCCTCCTCCTCCTACTCCCCTCCTCCTACTTCTCTCCTACTTCTCTCCTGCTCCTCCCCTCCTCCTCCTCCCCTCCTTTCCTCCTCTCCTGCAGGGTGGCTGGCGTCTCCCTTAGGGATAAGGTGAGAAGTTCGGTCATCAGGGAGGGACTCGGAGTTGAGCCGCTCCTCCTTCGCGTCGAAAGGAGCCAGTTGAGGTGGTTCGGGCACCTAGTTAGGATGCCACCTGGGCGCCTCCCTATGGAGGTGTTCCAGGCACGTCCAGCTGGGAGGAGACCAAGGGGTAGACCTAGGACCAGGTGGAGGGATTATATCTCTTCGCTGGCCTGGGAGCGCCTTGGGATCCCCCAGTCAGAGCTGGTTGATGTCGCCAGGGAAAATAAAGTTTGGGGCTCTCTGCTGGAACTGCTACCCCCGCGACCCGACCACGGATAAGCGGAGAAGATGGATGGATGGACACTCTAGAAAACTGGTTACCTCTAATTAGAAACAAAGAACTCGTATAAGGAGAATTAATAAAAAGACACAGGCCTACTTCAAAATGAATCAGCACTTGGGGAGTCCTCTGCACATTTGAAGAAAATGAATATAATTCAAATGGACCCACTTTGAAATAAATAAAACATATAGCTGCACCCTGAAGTAACGTGTTATAGCAGAACGTTTAATACAGCGTATTTCTGGTATATTCATTTTATTATGTCACCTGTGTTTTTATATATTCATGTGTGTACTTAATTACTTTGTATTAAATAGTAGCAGTCTGTATAACAAGAAGCTGGAAATATGAGAAGTGAAACATTTCTATTAGGAGTAGTGGAGATGTGAGAGATGAGATGTCCTTATTTGGACACAGCTCAAGCCTCTGGAATGCTGCATGGTAAGATGTGTGTGTGTTCATTGCAGCGGCTATATATGCTGTATAATTACTGCTCAACTATACCTGTGTTTGTGTTTTATTGATTTCTCTCCGTCTTATTCTTTCATGTTGTGAGTACTAAATTGCCACAACATTGTGAAGTAGTTGGCTTAAATGTGTTTAATGACTCTGTGTGAAGGAGGAGCAGTTTAGCATGACAGGAGACTAGAGAGGTGGGAGAGGAGACATCCTTATTTAAACACAGCATGTCAAGAATCTGGAACGATACATGTCTAAAATATGTGTGTGATATTAAAGTAACTCATATGTATTACTTGTATTGGCCAACTATAAACAGCTATGTCGTAAACATATCTTTAAGATACCTAAAGTATGTGAAACTGTGTGTGTATTGAACTGATGGGGGAGGGGGCCGGAGAGAAGGAAGTCTATGCAGAAATACCTCAAACTCAAGAGACTCTTATTTCAGGTTCATCTCGGCTGGCTCGCGCTGATTCGCTGCGACAGGCTATCGTTTGTATATCTCCCAATGGATGGGCCCTATGGGAGGAGCATCCGACACAACTCCTCCCCGTTGTTCTTACGTGTATCCTGTTGTGAGCTTTGTCCGGTCTCTTTTCCTCCTGCCGTCAAGACAGTAAGATCTCCCCGCACTGGGACCAGAGCAGGGGCGCCCCTTTAAACTTGTATTGTTGTTCTTTTACCATTAAACAGATTATTGTTTAACCTTTCTCCCGGTGCTTTGAATTCCTTCTTTTATAAATCTGACCAGCTCACCAAAGGACACGCGGAGCCGAGGTGGGTTTCAGACCACTCATTGCTCCAACAACCCTAAAAAGAGTTAACGGATTGAGTTATGATGAAGCTGCAGCACCTTAGACAACTCCTCTGCACAGATCCAACATCCGGTGAGCCAGCATCCTTTGCTGTGGAAGCAGATAACTCCAACCACGCGGAATGAAACCCTCTGTGTTCCTCCCATACTTTTCTTTGATGTATCCATAGTTCCCTCATCGAGCCGGGGGTCAGGTCATTCGCCTGGCGCGGGACCGTAGCAGGATGTGACGCATTTCAGTTGACCTAATTAAAACCGTTTATTTTATTGTCACAGTATCTCCTCAAAATACAAGATACGAAACATTTTCAACCGCGCAACAAAATATAAATATTTGTATTTGATTTCCTTCTTATTTTTGTCTGAGCTCAAGGAGCCAGAGCAGAGGGCTTGAGAGCCGCAGGTTGCAGACCCCTGCCCGAGTCGCACAGAAGTGGACGACAGCACGACATGGATGAAAAATGCGTCTCAGTGTTTCATTATTTATTTATTACACAACGCAGTTTACTGTTGGTTGGTTTCATTTACTGTAAACAAAGCATCTTCAACAGACAATAATCAATCTCTACGAATCACAAAAGAAGTGAAATTAACCGGATAATGGGATTGGAAACAATTCTAATCAACAAGGCGTCAACAAATATCTACAAACTCAAAATAGAGGTTTTTCCAGTGTTTTTTAAGCTGCAAAACAGAAAGATTCACTCGTTCATTCTAAGAAACGATTAGAAAATGATTGAAAAAGAGGCACTGTCGTCTGAGTCACGGAATACAACATTTAAAGTTCACAGGAAATCGCAAGAAATCGAGTAAAAACAGTGACGTGTTTTCTCCACATGAACTGTAATCAAATACAAACAAGATCTCAGACACTTTAAAAAAGACAGAGAATCAACCGTTAAAGAATATTTGCTCGAAGGTCCTTCTGGATTATTTTTGATTGAGCGTTCGTTGCTCTGGTTTTAGTGCATGCCTTGAGAGAAAATAGGGAGTGCACACACTCAAAAAATAGCAATACATTATCAAATGTAATTAATTTAGGGCTCAGGATATTGGCCGGATGTTTGAACGCTATCATTTATGTTTTCTTCCAAATAAGTTTTAATTTGCACAATTATTTTAACAAATGCGGTGCAAGTTTTGCGACAGGCAGAACCTCGGTCTCTTTGAAAAGCGTTAGAACAAACATTTCTGTGATCGCCCCTAAAGTCCCTAAAACTCTACAATGAAGACGATTGGAAACGACGTCACATTCTGCCTCAAACACAAGACCCACAGGAAGAGAGAAGGTTCACGAGGTGATATAAGGACACTCAGTGGACCGGATGGTTTGGATATGGTCATGAGGAACAGTTGGTTTACCGCCTGTTGGACTGCAGGGAGCTCCTTGCTTCGGGATAACCGTCAGAGGGCTCAAAGCAGGGAAGAGTCAGCAGGAACACACGATGCAGTCTCTAAATCACGAGACGGCCTCCAGTAGCAGTCGTCACTGTGCAGTCGAAAAGGTGCCGACTTGTCCAGAGGATTGAGAGATGATCTGTATTCAAGTCTCTTCAGTGCTTTGTGTCTCTGGATAGTTAACGGTTATTTCACACGTTCGTCTCGTCCTCCACCAGCAGAGTCTGAGCCTCCGGAGATTCTCTGTCCTCCGACTCCTTCTGAGGCGCCGAGAGCTGCAAGGATGAAAGGAAACATTTCATACAATTGGAAAATGAATCACTCCAAGGCTCTTGAAGAAGAAAGGCGGAAGGAAGATCAGAATCAATTGGAAAAAGATGTAACACTGAGGTAAATAAACGTTACGTCAATAAACTGAATTTAAAATGCACACGTTTCACTATTAAACAAAAACATGTTATTCAAAGATTATTTAAAGAACGACCTCTGAAGTCCCACCGGAAGGAACCAATAAGACTCTGAATAGATCGTCAGAACAAAAGGAAATATGTACGTGTGTTTAATGAACTACAAGAACACTGAGGAAATTAAACCTTAAATCAAAACAATAATTAAAAACTAGTGCTGTCAAAATTATCGCGTTAACGGCGGTAATTAATTATTTGAATTAATTGCGTTAAAATATTTAACGCATTTAACGCATGTGCAGAATGGCCCGCCCCATACGTGCCACCAGTGGCAGCGCCAGGGTATGGCTGGGGTAGGCTACACTCATACCAAGAAATGGCTTAGCAGCCTCACCATGAAAAATGATGTTAAAGGAAGCAAAATAAAGTCTGCCAACTCGCGCGGAGTAAATTGCACAGACAGCAGATAGTAAGATTGATTTCAGTAGCCACGGTTTTGAAAACTTTTGTCACGTAGTGATCGTCTTCTCAACAGTGGCGTTTTCTCCCGGAGGCCAAGGGAAGCCAGGCTTCCCCTGTTTTTTCGGATTGTAGTTATAACTTAAATAAATAAATAAAAACACTTTGTTTTGTTTCTGTAATTCTACTTTCCTGTGTGTTCCTGCCGGACCGTCTCTCCGTCTCTCCCCCATTCTCATTGAGTATTTTACAAAGAGTGAAACAGCGCCCCTCTAGATGTCATGGTGAAACAGTAGATTGCATTCACTGTTGCGAGAGGAGGCCAGCAGAATCTAGCTTCCCTTGGTGAAAAAAAAATTGAGGGATTAACCAATCAGATGAGGCCCACGTGATGCCCCTGCCAACCTGTGATTGGTCAGGGCCATGCCAGGGGAAGCCAGCCGCCTCTAGCTTCCCTTCAGGGGCGGCTGGCGGCTGGCGATTTGATTGGACACTGCCATCCAATCACATCAACATCAATTTGAATACTGTAACTGTCATCACCGCCGTTAGAAATGATCAAGCAAATGAAGCATTATGGAGGGAGGAGATTTGGCGTACTTAATTAAGCATAACTTCACTAAACTTCCGCTACAGCAGCAACTAAAAATTAAAGCAGATGGCAGGACAACGCCCACACTCGAGCTGTGTACACAGAGGAATAAGGGATCTAATCGGACGTTCAATGAGGACAATTATGTCCGCACGGAGTGGCTAACTGGAAGCGCTAAACTTCAGCGTCTATTTTGCTGGCCATGTCTTCTTTTTGACAAGGGTTCGTGCTCCCTGAACAATCCTTGGGCAACTTCAGGATTCATCGACCTTGCCAACCTGTCACGGGCAATTGAGAGGCACGGTAAATCTAAAAATCATATAGATTGTGCTGTGAAATTAAAGCTTTTTGGACGCGTCAGGATTGACGAGGCTCTAGATGTAGCAAGAACCATTAGCACAAAGAAGCACAACGAACAAGTAAAAAAGAACCGGGATATTCTGAGGAAACTCATCATTGCTGCCCTGTACCTTGCACGTCAAGAGCAAGCATTCAGGGGACACAATGAGGCCGCTGGCAGCTCTAACAGGGGCAATTTTGTAGAGCTGGTACGTGCATTTGCAGAGTTTGACACTGCACTCGCGGAGCACTTGGGATCGTCAACAGTCTTCAGTGGTATGTCAAACACCATACAAAATGACATAATTGAGAGCATAGCTCGTTGTATCCAGGATGAGACTGATAAAGAAATACACATTTCTCCTTTCATTGCTGTACAAGTGGATGACACATCAGACATCTCCAATAAGTGCCAACTCACTATCATAATCAGATATGTGAATGAAAAAGGCAGTGTGTGTGAACGTTTCCTCGGCTTTTTTGATGTCAGCTTAGAAAGAGATGCAAAAGCTGTAACATCAGTTGTCATGAGAGCCATCGGGAACTACAGCCCAACAAACAAACTGATTTGTCAGACTTATGACGGAGCAAGCTGCATGAGTGGACAGCACGGTGGCGTTCAGGCTTTAGTGAAAGCACACTGCCCCAATGCGCTATTCATCCACTGCTATGCTCACAAATTAAATTTGGTTTTAGCATAAGGCACAAACAACATCCAAGCAGCCAAACTGTTTTTTGCCAATCTCGATGCCTTCCACAATTTTTTCTCACGTTCATGTAAGAGATCAGCACTACTGTCTGAAGTTGATCGAGCTGTGCGTGTACCAGGGGGTTCTGCTGTGAGGTGGAATTTTAAAAGCCGCGCAGTACACGCCATCCATGAAGGACGCGGGTCGCTCTGTATCGCTTTTGACAGGATAATGACAGAGCCGGGATGGGACAAAGAGACCATTGCACAGAGTGCTTCCTTGAAGCAAAAACTTGAGGATTTTGACTTCACCTTCCTGCTCGGGGTCTTTCAGTCCATTTTCGGCCTCACAGAACCACTCTTCCAGGTTCTGCAAAGCAAGACGGCGGACATAAAAAAATGCCAGGATCGGATCATGAGCACTCTCAGCGCTCTCAAAGCCACAAGAACAGATGAGACATTCAGTCGCATTTACGATGACACGGTCAAAGCAGTCGGCGATCCTGTGCCCCGACGTAAACGACGTCGCCGCGGCTGGGACGACCTGGAGCAAGGGTTTAACCAGCACCAAGAAGGAGACGAGGAAACGGTTGTGTCTTTCCGGCGTCTTTACTTCCAGATTGTTGACGGCATAGTGTTGCACATGACCCAAAGATTTGCAGATATGGAGCACCTGCACTTTTTTCGGATACTGGAACACACATCATTCACATCGTTCTGCAACCCTGATGCATTTCCCAGCAGTGAGCTGGCTCAGCTGATCAACACGTATCCATTCTTTGATGAGCAGAAGTTAAGGAATGAGCTGCACACGCTGTACAACAACAGGTTGTTTCACAAGCCACCAGGAGAGCTGATACAGCTTCTTATTGAGGATGACCTACAGGGCACACTCTCCGAGGTCTACAAGCTGCTCCAGCTCATGCTCACGATACCAGCCACCAGCACATCAGCAGAGCGCTCCTTTTCCTGTCTAAAAAGGATCAAAACGTATCTGAGGAACACGTGTGGACAGGACAGACTTGTCAACCTAGCCACAATATCCATTGACTCTGTTGTTGTGGAGGACCTAAAGGCCGCTGGGAAGTTCTATGACATTGTTATTGACCACTTCGCTACCATGAAAGACAGGAGAATGGCCTTCCTCTTCAAATAGGGTGAGTGAAATGCACACCCCTTTCTCTCTGTGCATACCTGTTGCCTGAACTGCCCGTGTAGCTATGTGTGCAATTTCTGATGTGGTTCTGTTGGTTATTGTGCATTGCCTGGATTTAGCTGCAGGTGTTCAGTCTGAAGTAGTTGTTTTATTGCAGTTGTTTAATTAGCACAGGGTGCTGCTATCCGAAAATCAGCACCGCAGATAGCATGCCATATAGGGCCCGATCACCTGAATAGATGAGATTGTTTATATTTTTGTGTTACTTTTGGACTACGGTCTGAACTAATTACAGAGACGAGGACTGTTGCTGCACTTGCAGTGTGTGTTAGTGTAACAGATGTAAATATGCAGTGGGGTTTATTTAATTTAATTTTGTATAATCACACACATTCTGTGTTTTATATTATTGTATTCTGTGTTCTTCATTTTATTGAATGTTAAATACCTGGCAAGGTCGGAGAGCTGTGCTCAGGAGTTTATTGTTGTGAGGACTTTAATTTCCTTTCTTTGTGATTTTACTTTTTGTATATATTGTGTCCCTCACGTTTCCTCTTCCCTTTTTGTAAACGTTCCAAGCAATGAGAGGAGTCACTGAGGGAAATGTATGTAAAACTGATCATTTTATCTGTTATCAGATTCAGACATTAAACAGAGATCGTCTCAACTTTACGCTGACTCGGCGGGTCTCGTCCATTATCAACACAACGCATACTGATACTTTGATGTGAACGTAAAACTTTAAAGGTCTCCTGATTTAGTTTGTGAATGAATGCTTCTTATTTATTAATTACCGAATCTGCACTGCGCATTGAGCGGCTGGTATTGCATTGGTGGGGGGAGGTTGGCATAAATTAATAAGAAAATGCTTAAATTAATAAGAAAATGCTTAAATTAATAAGAAAATGCTTAAATTAATAAGACGAGAGAGTTTCAGCTGGAGAGTGCATGCGGACCTGTCGCTTAGATAACAGGCGTGTACAAGTCCTGCATCTGTATGATACAAATGTGTGTAAAATGTTACCCGGGCGCTGTAATCACTCATCTGGTTACGTTATTGACCACCCCCCCCCCCCCCCCCCGACCCAAAAACATTGGCTTCCCCTACATTTTTCCCCACCCCACGCTACTGCTTCTCAATAGAACATCTTTGATAACGGCGTGGTGTTGTTGCAGGAAGTCCCGACGGAGAATACTTTTGCTGTAGTACAGGGGTGCACATAACTGGTACGCAGGTTATGTGCGTAATCTGAAATGCGTACCGTCACTTGTGTCACAAAGCGCATTTGCGTACCGACGTACTTGTGAAGCTTTTCCAGAAGGCGGTTAGATCACCGGACGACAGAGTCGGTCTCCGTGTGCACAGACAGGGCTGCTGTTAACGTCGGTCTGTACAACGGAATTGTGCCAAAACTACGCCAACCGGCTGCGGAGGGAGACTCCCCCCCTTCACTGGAGAACTGCGCTAAAACAGCTGATCACAACGTTCACTCTGTGGTCACGAATACTCCACTAGCCGCCCCCCCCCCGTCGACTTTCCTGAAGTACTCCCCCGTTGATAGAAATCAACACGTAATGAATTAAGACCCCACGGTTTGATGATTGATAGGTGTGTGGGCTGTCTTTCATTTTGACACGCAGAAAAATGTTATAATAAACATAGATACTGTATGTTAAATGGATATATCCACCTTCTTTCATTTATCTTTCCATTCCCAACAATATACATAAATAAATGGCATATTTTGGACATAGTTCGAATGGTGGTTAATCATGATTAATTAATTTTTAAGCTGTGATTAATCTGATTAAAAACTGTAATCGTTTGACAGCCTATTAAAAACCTTTCTGAAAATTCACGTTCGAGTTTAAGAATTGTTTTGTTTAAACATTATTTAAGAACAACCTTTGTGGTCTCAACCGTGAGTGAGATCGTCCTTCATAACAAATATCAAATCATTGATCATAAATATAAACAAATATAAGAAATACAGAAATAAAACCGGTTGCAGAACTAACGTATACATTTCATTTCTAACAAGACATTGATTTTAAAGTGGACCTATCATGCTATATTTGAATAATATAGTGTAGGGCCAAACCTATAAGGCATATTTATACTTTTTATTTTTCAAAATACCAAACAGATCATGCATTTTAGCCATTCCTCATTTCCGTGGCTGTCTCCTCCTGATTGGTGGAGTTGGCCCAATAGCCGTAGCACCACTTCTGTGACGTCAGAGATATTTCAAATCTGGATCAGTCTGTATCAGATCCGCTGCAGCCCCTTTCTAAGAGATGTGGGTTTGAAGGGAAATAGAGAGGGTTGTGTTTTCTGACACTTGGTGAGTTCCCTGGAACACCGGGGACATATTCATGTTTAAAAGACGTACAAAAGTGCATTTTGCATGATAGGTCCCCTTTAAATTAGTTGTACACAAATGTCAAACTGGCATTTTGTCGGATTATTTTCAACAAATCACACAATTTCTTGACTTCCAGCTGCTTTTGGAGAAAATACACTTTAAAGCTCAAACTGTGAGTTGATCTGTGATTTCCCCCGACCTCGATAGAGGCGAAGTCCCGCCCTTCTACTTCCGACCCATGGGACCTTATGTATTGAAGTCAATGAAGAGAGAACGATTATCTCTCGATCCCGTTTGAATTGTGCCACGAATTACACACATGATGTTTGTCAAACTTAACAAATAATTTCCGTGTAAAAAAAGTCACAGTTTGTCGTAAAACTGTTGAAATAAAAGACTATGAAAAATACGCAACTAGAAAGACTACAAGTCCCAGAGTCCCGGTCCCGCATGCTGGCTCTTAGGAACCGACTAACTCCCCTTGGGTGTGTGCACAGCTCTCAACGTGCACAGACTTGGAGTGATTTTCACCTCGTTTAATACTTTCCGCCTCGTTCTGAGAGAAAGGAGTGAAATGTTTCAACGTGACGGCCGTCTGGGTGTGTGGAGCGAGACGGGAGATGTAGTTATTGAGCGGTTTCAGTGTTACTTCACAGTTTTACGACACAATTGTATTTTTTTGACTTTCAAAATCATCTTTTAAAATGACAAACATCATATGTGTAATTCGTGGCTCAATTCAAACGGGATGGAAAGATAATCTTTCTCTCTCCATTGACTTCAATACAGACTTGTTCTGAAAGAAGGTCCATGGAGCTGCCCGGAAAGGGAGGGGCTTGGCCTCTCTGTTAAAGCACCCTGCTCACCCTTTATTACATTTTGAATGAATCTTTATTTACCGAGTGTCCGAGCGGCGTGACGCAGCAGAGTTTCTTCTTCAGACGTTCAGGAAGGAAACACAACAGCTTCCCTAAACACGGATAAACGGTTCCTGGAGTCACGTCCTCCTCCTTCAGAGGGCCTGCACGCAGAGCACACATTTATCATTTAACATATTAGATAATACTGCATTGGTCCCAGAGCAGGGACGTGTGCAAAGTTACAGAAGCAACAAGCAGAGAGAGGTACAAATACATAATAAAGTACACATTATCAAGACAGCGTGGACAGAATGAACACATTCAAATGATTGCACATAATATTCATAATGCACAAATGAAGCTGCACATAAAACATGTTGTTGCACAGTCGCATTGACCCGGAGACACAGTTTGAGTTGTATGCACTGAAAGAGGAGACTCCTAGCTTTCTGATGATATCAGGATTGTTGTTGTTGTTCTCCAAATATTAAGAAAATATGTCACATTATATAACGACTGTCACGAGTCCTCACTTTGAGAAAAAGGCCTTCAAAGTTTCCTCTCTCTGGAATCCATCGATCTGATTGGTTGTTAGCAAATGATCAAAATACAACGGAGGGAAGATATTTCCGTTTTGATTACTGGTCTGGGGGAAGCTCGTGTGTGTGTGTGTGTGTGTGTGTGTGTGTGTGTGTGTGTGTGTGTGTGTGTGTGTGTGTGTGTGTGTGTGTGTGTGTGTGTGTGTGTGTGTGTGTGTGTGTATTGTGTTTGTTTCCCGGGGAAACCCCTCATGAGAAACCCCGGCTGTTGTTCTGCCTGCTGTGACGTTAAGTTACTCCGTTCTCCGCTTGTAATTATGCCGAAGCTTCAAAGCTGTATTTATCTTCTGAATTTGCCGAAACAAGTTTAATATTCTGAAAGCCAAGACTTTGTTTATTTGAAACCAGATAAAAACAAACTGTAACGGACCCTGCCGTGTTTTCTATGATTACTATACTCTTACATTCATCATGTCAGCGGAGGGAGGGGGGCGGAACAGCAGAGTGGAGGGAGGGGGGGCGGAACAGCAGAGTGGAAGGAGGGGGGGCGGAACAGCAGAGTGGAGGGAGGGGGGGCGGAACAGCAGAGTGGAGGGAGGGGGGGCGGAACAGCAGAGTGGAGGGAGGGGGGGCGGAACAGCAGAGTGGAGGGAGGGGGGGCGGCGCTGTGGAACAGCAGAGTGGAGGGAGAGCTGTCTTCGTCCCTTTAAAAGCTTCAAACATTTATTTATCGTGTGATTTTGGAAATAAAAGTTTCATATTCTGAAAGCCAAGACTTTGTTTATTAAAAATCAAACAAAACACCCGAACCCCGAAAAACTAGTTTTTTACCCAAATCCACGTTTATTTAGAAATGAGCCGTCGAGACTTCCGCCTGGTTTCCATAGAGCGGGTCAGATATCATCCACATTGCACACGTGGTAAAATCAGATCAGATGTTCTTGGGCAGATAAAGTGTGTGTCTGATATATCCTGACCTGAGAGGAAGCTGATGAAGAGTCCGACGAAGACGACGGTGAGGCAGCTGAAGGCGCTGTACCACATGTAGGACAACGAGTAAAACCTCTGCAGTCCAGAGGGACGGCTGCAAACAGAGAGTTTAAATACAGTTTGATAAAGAGGACACATGTTCAAAATAATTATAATAACTTTAATTGATAAAGCGCCTTTCATGAACCCAAGGTCGCTTAACAAGAAACATTTAAGGACAAGACGTAACACAGGGGGCAGAAGTGTTACATAGCAGGGGGGGTTCAGAGAAGGGGCGTTACGGCAGCAGGGAGGGAGTTCCAGAGGGGGGGGGGGGGGGGCAGCGACACTGAAGGCACGGCCCCCGAAGGTGCGGAGGCGTGAATGGAGAATGGAGAGCAGGCCGGAGTCTGAGGATCGAAGTAGGGCTGCACGGTATATCGTGTCGTGACGATAATCGCGATATGCAGGACGTACGATTCTTTTAATTCATTTAAAAACCTTTTTTTTTTTAGGACGTGCGATATTAAGTAGGCAAATTAACTCAAACACGCCATGTTACAATTATTTTGCTGCTTGCTACAAAAGGAAAACTTGCGCGGCTCTCATGTCACGGGTTCTTGAGTGAGTGACAGCAAACCACCAATCAAATCTCAAAAGCAAACGGACCCGGAGATCAAAGGCAGTTCGGCGCTGCTAACCGAGCTAGCTCAGCTCGTTGCTCTGATAACTTCAGATCCAGACGTCCGTGACTGAAATCCTTCATCCGGTTAAATATAGTTTAAAAAACACCAATGGTATAGCATTATACAGTTCAAGAAACAAAACGGTCTTTTCTTCAAATCCTGTATGTTTTCATATCGCAGGGGGAATAAAATCGCAATGTCAGTTTTTTCCAATATCGTGCAGCCCTAGATCGAAGGGTGCGGGACGTGGGGGTGTAAGGGTGGAGGAGATCTGTGAGGGACCGAGGGGAGAGGGCACGGAGGAGACTTGGAGGTGACGAGGAGGAGTTTGTAGGCGATGCGGGACTTGACCGGGAGCCAGTGGAGGTTGGAGGGAGTGGGGGTTATATGCTGCCAGCGCTCGGTGCGTGTGAGGACCCTGATGTACTGGAGCCGGTCCAGGGTTCTGCTGGGAACCCCGGGCAGGAGTCCGTTGCAGTAGTCCAGGCGGGAGCTAATGAAACAACGTATCAGCTTCTCAGCAACAGAGTCGGACAGTGATGGCCGGAGTCTGGATATATTTCTGAGGTGGAAGAAGGCTGATTTTGAAAGTGACTTGATGTGGTTCTGAAATGAAAGGGTTGAATCTGGCGGACCTGAGGGGACGGGGAGATGATGGAACCGTCGATGCTGAGGAGCAGATCTCCAACCTTCCCGAGCCGTGCCTTGGGGGCCACAGCCATGAGCTCAGTTTGATCCCTGTCTAGTTTGAGCAGCTCGGTGGTCCTCCAGGTTCTATTTATTAAGACCAAAACTCAACAACTTCCTCACTTGCAATAAATCAGCACTCATTCGAGGGTTATTGAGGAGAAACTCTCAACTAATGGTTTAGTACATGTAGAATAAGGCATTAATAAGTGTTTTATAACGACTAATAAAGAGCCAATATACTGCTAATAAGCACGTTAATGAACAACGAGCTGATGGTGAATTTGTGTACCTTAATATAAAGTGTTTCCTAATGTTTTACATCCTGGTGCTTTTTTAGTTATTTTCATCTTTTTAAAATATGTGTATTTGTTAGATTATAATCCTTAAACTCAACTTTTTGCTGTGATTTGTTTCAATAGTCACTTTATTTTTTCTGTTTTATTATTTTAATTTGTAAACGCCTGAATTTCCTCAAGGGGATAAATAAAGTTCCTCATCTTATTTTATCCTAAAAGATTAAAAAACTAAGAAGAAAACCCATAAATGACAGAATCCGTGACCGAGATGTTTTAGTTTCTCTTGATTTAAATGGAAATAACTTTCATAGTTGATTATAATTTAACAAATACATGATGATAACATGGATAAAAAGTCATATGTACAACAACACTGAAGCTGCTGAAGACTACAACTCCCATGATGCATCGTTGCTGCACCACCACACTAACGGCCCGTCCACACAGCGGCGTGCGTTGAAGCTTCCAACACGTCTGCCCATTCACTTTGAATGGGGTGACGCCACTTTTCGCCGAACTGCATTGTGGGAAGCAGAGCGGAGCTTTCCTGGCGTTTGGCTGCAAAAGTTGAGCAATGTTCAACTTTCGAAGCTTCTGAAGCTTTCGGTGGAAGCGTCAGCCAATCAAATCATATGCCAGTGCAAGCTCTAGCCAATCAAACCGCTGCTTGTGTGTCAGGGGCGGGAGATTCATGTGATTGGTTGTTGGTCGAGCTTCAGACACGCCCAGCTCCAAGCTTTTTTTGAAGCTGTAGTGTGGACGGGCCGTAACAGAAGCGCTGTTACCTCACAGTGATGTTCCACAGCGCCCCCTGCAGGTTAAACGTTGTGTTTGCAGCTCTGCAGCTCGGAGGCAGAGGCTTTGCTCCAGAGACTCGGGTCACGATGCTGCCGACGCCGACCCAGCAGACCAGAGCCAGAGCTGACCCCAGACCAGCCAGCGCCCCCTGGAGCACAGGAGAGCCAGACTTAAAGAGGCCACACACACACACACTCAACAAGCTTCAGGTTCAATACCCCACTTTAGCTTAATGACTGGAGAGAGGCGAGCTCTTCTTGGGAGGCCGTTGCATTTATTTAGCTGTTCTTTTGTTTCACAAAATACATCACAGACCTCTGTTTTTCACACACACACACACACACACACACACACACACACACACACACACACACACACACACACACACACACACACACACACACACACAACACACACACACACACACACACACACACACACACACACACACACACACACACACACACACACACACACACACACACACACACACACCACACACACACACACACACACACACACACACACACACACACACACACACACACACACACACACACACACACACACACACACACACACACACACACACACACACACACACACACACACACACACACACACACACACACACACACACACCACACACACACACACACACGGTAAATGGTATTGCATCTTAGCAGGAAAGGCGCTTCAATAATAATTACATATTCAAATTAATTAATCAATTAATTAACAAATAAATAGAAAAAAGAGAAATAATTAAATAATCAAGATAAGTAAAAAATGTATGATAAATAAATAATTTAAAAGATGAAGAAATGAATACATTCATAAATAAAAGATAATTAAAATAAATAAATAATTGAATTGATTTAAAATAAATAAATACAATTCAATGTAAACAGATGATTAATGTAATTTAAATAGATGATTAGATGAATAAGTGTCAGTGTGACTCACGGTGGAGTTGGCCCAGGGGAAGAACATCCCGAGACAAAACAGACCCAGAACCGGACCTCCAACCATCCCGAAGATCTTCAGAGCCACCTGCCGGCCGGACAGGAAGACGTGTAAACAAACAAATAAACAAAGTAAACATTCAGTTATCTATTGTGTTTACCTGCAGCACTGAGTCTCCCATCAGGTGAGTGAGGAAGGCCATGGCGAGACACAGCAGCCCGTAGAACACCGCTGAGAAGAGAGAGGGGCTCACTTTCATATTTATTCCAGATGTCTCAAAATAACTTGATTCTCCATTAACCTTAGACGAGATCTCCCTCGCTGTGAATAACATGCAACATAAAAAAGCTCCTGGCCCGGAAGGATTCCCAGTCGAAGGTTTTTAGAGATTTAAATCTGAACTGGCCATTAACACTAGAACCGCCAGAGGTCGCTGAATACCTAAAACCACCAACGGGTCAAATGTACCGGTTATTGATTTTCAAGGGACAATGTTCTTTGATTGATCATACAGAGCAGTGAGTGTTGATCGCACAGGGATGAAACTTATACCAATAGAATCTGTGGACTCTCAGCTTTTCATATGATATCGTTTGTGCAGATAGCATGAAGTATAAAATATCGCTAAGAGTGCTGATTTAAACGCTTGGTGTTAGACTTGTGTTTTGTTTAGGTACAAAT
Organism: Gymnodraco acuticeps; assembly: GCF_902827175.1. Classification (NCBI taxonomy): domain Eukaryota; kingdom Metazoa; phylum Chordata; class Actinopteri; order Perciformes; family Bathydraconidae; genus Gymnodraco; species Gymnodraco acuticeps. The sequence continues at coordinate 178 of NW_022991725.1, read as the reverse complement.
CTCTCTATCTATAACTATCTGTAATGTTCTGTTCTATGGACATATCATTGTCTACACAAACAGACGACGCGGACTACTTCTCTCATTCAGAGTGTCCATCTTTATTCAAGTCACGTAACCTGCACATGCATTACGTCCTCAACGTGAGCTCAGTCATCCAAGATCTTGTATTCTCCAA